>NC_090874.1:5913659-5918659 GCF_036669935.1 Montipora foliosa
GAACAAAGGGGCCCGCGAACAGGGAAAGGAAACGGGACAGAGTTCCCCCAAAAAACCCTTAAGCACCCACCCCAGACACCTCGACTATGAACAAGAAAGAGCTACTCACCGCCAGCAAAGCCTAGGAAGCCTACCCCGGATCGTCGAACTTCAAATAAGCTTGAAGCGATGGAGCAAGGCAGCGAGGTCATCCAGCAAATGTGACTCAGAGAAGCCGCCGCAGCTACCACATGAGTCTGTGGATACCTGTCACTGCCGCCTGACAGGTCGGATGATTGAAGGTACTTATGCAAAGTGACCCAGAAAAGACAGCAATGCCGTGAAGCAACGGACACTCACAGAGCATTGCAACGATGAAACGGGAAAAACGTGCGAAAGGCCTAAACCCCACCAGACTGACAGCACCTAAGCAAGAGAAGCTGTCATGCCAACTGGCTAGAAAGCCGAGCCAGCGACTCCGATGGCATCCGGATGTACAACTGATAGGCGTCACTAGACCAGCAACCTAAGGCCTGAATGAGATGATCAGGGACTCCATTGCAAGCAGCCACCGTCGCCGCCCCAATACGAAAGCTATGGCTTGAGAAGGAACAGGAGATACCAGCTGCAGACAGAATCCTACAAAGCCAATCAGAAAGAGCTGCCTGAGATAGAGGTCGACCATCTTGAAAAAGGAACAGAGGTCCCGCCCCCTTTCCCTGAACATGTAGATAGGTGATAAGAGACAGCCTGTACAGACTGTACAGCACAGAGCGGGGAATTGCCTCTACTGATGTGAATGAAGCACCCCTTGCAAAAGGGATCTGTCTTAGATGCCTTGAGGCGAACACGAAGCACGGTGGGCACTTCATAGGAGTCGAAAGCTATGTCTTCCAAGCTGAGATGAACATCTGGAGAAAAACTCGCCAAAGTTGGGACCATAAACTCGGCCGAGCATAGGAAACCAAATTAGGCCAAATTGCAAGCAGCCCAAAACATGGTGTGATCGGGAATGTTCAAGCCCAAGGATTTAAAAATAATTAGCAATTTGCTATCAGTGACAGGGTGACGAGTTGCCCTGGAGTCGCCCCGGGAACGTTTGATACCACGGAGCACTCGTTTCAACCTGAGACAGTTAACAAGAGGGTCAGCGAAGCCCTGCACGGACCGCAGACAAGTACACTTTAATTGTACATGTAGCATGACACACCGATTGAGCCAATTGTGTGACGAACAAGCACAAAGTCCATTCATCAGCAGGGCACAGGGACCTGTGTGATCCAGGTTTTTCCAGCTGGGTACAAAACTCGATAAACCTCCTCTGACCGGAAGCATACACATCATGTAGGAACTACGAGTAGTCAGAGCTAGACCGTTGCGGAGGAAATGGTGGCATTGCACTTTGAGAGTGGACGGGTTAAGTCCTCCAAAAGTTGGATTGGCACTGGCACAGGGTACATCCGAGCCTCTGGAGCCAACTGTCGGAACTCCTGCATCTGAAGTCCAGAGAGAACATCAGCAACCTTGTTAAGAACACCTGGTACATGCTCGGCCGTAAAAGTGAAGCTGAAACGTGCTACTGCAGACAACAGCTTACGCAAAAGAGACATTATACACGGAATCTTAGAGGTCCTAGACGAAAGGATGTGGACCACGGCTTCATTATCGGACCGAAACAAAATATGCTGGCGGAACCACTGAGGGCCCCAGACGTGAGATGCTATAATCACAGGAAACAGCTCCTTATAAGCAATGGACTGCTCGGATTGACAAGGCGCCCAAGCTCCACTAAACCACTCTCCTTTGAAGTAGGCCCCGAAACCCAGAGAGCCAGTGGCGTCGGAAATCACCTCCAAGTCAGGGGCAGCTCACAGGCTGGGTAAAGCCAAAAGCTCACCCCATGCCAGACGGAGAGAAATTCATGCCACCACTGGAGGTCCAGATGGAATTCAGAGTTCAAACAAATGGGGTGGTCCCGGCGTCAGAAACAGCACAGAAGGTCTATCATCCGTCGAAGAAAGGCGCATCCAGGCCAGACCACTTTTGCTGCATGATGCAAATGGCCAATAAGGGACTCCAACTGAGCCTAGGAACACCACCGACGGTGGCGCCAAGAGGCAATCAACTTCCTCAAAGCGGTTAACTTTTCCTCTGGAAGACGTGTGTACTGCTCCACGGAATCTAACTCATTACCCAGGACGACCAGCCGAGTCGAAGGGCCAACACACTTGCCAGGGTGGGGAGGAAGACCTAATTTCTGGCAAACCGACAAGGCAGTTTGTAAATTGAAAGCACAGTGAGCGGAATTGGGTGGCCCTGCGGTAATAAAGTCATCAAGGTAGTGGAGCAGATCTGAGATATGATGCCGATGCAGGAGGATCCATTCAACCATGTCTGCAACAGAATTGAAGATAAACGGAGCAGATCGGAGACCTGTACATCCGAGAGGGCTTAGTCAACAAAATACTTGCCTCTCCATTTTATGCCTAAGAGGAAGCGATCATCAGGGTGCACGGCGATGTTGCGATACGCGGCTTCAATGTCAAGTTTTGCCATCAACGCCCCAGACCCATACTTAGAAGCCATGAGAATAATCTGATTGACCTTAATGTACTGCAAGGAAAACTCCTCGGGGTTAATTAATGCCATCGTTAACACTGTAGCCGCTGGGGTACCCTAACCCTAACCCTAACCCTAACCCTAACAAGATCAACAATAAGATGCCACTTCCCAGGCTGACCTCTTTTCGGAATGACCCCGAAGCTGCTAATATGTAAGTTTGGAAACGGTGGGGAAGCAAAGGGGCCCGCAACACGGTGAAGGGAAACCTCGTTAGCCAAGTAGTCATCTATTACCGACAGGTGTTGCCTAGCAGCAGGCTTGTTCGATTTAGCCGACTTAAGCCTTAAAGTAGGGTGAAACCCCAGCTGAAAGCCATGGCGAAGACCAACAATGAGGTAGGAAACAGCACTTTGATCAGGGTGCCCTGCCAATTCACGTGCAAATTCTTCCACCTTCAGGGGGCTTACCACCGATACCGGATGCAAGGACGGAAGAATTATGCAATGCGCATAGTGGCAAATGTTCCACAAGATACAAACCACCAAACTCCCTGACGATCCCGTGGGCTCCCAATCTGGTGGATGCGAGGAAGTGGAAGAACGTGCAGATAAGCCAGCAGCATGGAAATTAAACAGCTGCATGTTCATACACGACCAGTCGGTTAGCCGTGTAGCCGCCATGTGCTCCCAAAAGGCCTGGTCGTAGCCAAGCCAGACTTGACTGGTAAAGTGCCGATGGGTGCGAAGGATGAGTAATTGGTACTGCATCAAATCCTTCCACCGATGCGGGAAATACGAAACGAGAATCAAGCAGTAGATGGCAAATGCTTGCGATCAAGTCGCTATGTCGTCGATGTGATGGCGAGGTTTCTTTGACTATGACATTAAGACTAAACGGCCGTGCAGCAAGAGCTGGGGTTTAGGTCCCTTATGCTGCTCATTGGCTGGGAGAAGTTTGCTCAGATTGATGTACTTCCTGGCCAAAATCTGCGAAACCAACTTAACAGGAACCAGAGAAAAACCGGGCCCAGCTACGAAAGGTTGATCAACCAACAGTGAAGGTTGAACTGTGCCTGCCATAGTGACATTGCGAGAAGCCCCAAATAAGGAACTTGTCGGGCTCATAGCAGATAGGAGACGGACATCACGGGCTCGGAAAAAGTAGATATAAACAACGGCACAACAAAAGAAGAGAAAGGCCTACCTGGAGATGAAGTTCCCGGTAAACTCACAGAGGAAGGCGCACTTCCCACAGCACTAAATGAAGGAACGCCCCAATGGCACCAACGAGTGGAGCAGATGAACTGAGCAAGGCGCTAGGAGACAAAACAACGGGCCCTGATGGAAGATCTTTCGCCCGTTCGGCCGCCAAAGCTGCTTGCACGGTCTGTGTGATGAGAGCAACCATGTTGGGAGAAATGGCAGTTCCCGAAGAAGCCACAGCTGGTTCCGGAGTCGACGAGCTCGAAGCTGGATAGACGGCAGCGGCAAAGATTCGACTGAAGAAGGCGATTCCTTAATACGGACTGCATACTGTTGTTCGTGGAGCGAGACGACATAGTGAACAAGGATAAGACAAAAACACTGGAAAAAACTCCACAGCAACAGGCACAGAATTGACGAAGGAGGACGCAAATTCGAAGCAAAGCTTTTCTCAGCAACTGTACATGTGGCACAACACGAGCAAAATGGTTGACGTCAATGAGGGAGCTGTAAATTTACTGAGGCCCTGCAAAACCCTAGGGGCCGCCTAACTTAAGGAAGAGACCGCTGGCCAGGATTGTCTTGAGTTTAACCTCGCCTAAATTACATTTAGCCCCATTAAAACCATCAACAAAGCCCCTCTCAAATTATTAAGCCAACTGTGTAACAGCTGAAATAGGTCTGAAATAGGGTATCTAATTTTTGGTCAGGTCTGAAATAGGGTGCATGGGGAAAATCTCAGATTTTGGTCTGAAATAGGATAAGGGTTTCAGGAGGCGAGCCACACACCCCTACCTACCATGACAATGTCAGGTTGTTGAAATGTCAAGTGAATTTACTTCGTGAATAAAGTCAAAAGGGAAAGAAAATACATGTACATCAATTTTGAGATGTTAATTGTTGTTCTATATCAGTATGGATAGTAAAAATGACATTTCAAATTGAAACCCTTCTTTTGGTATGATTTACATGTAGTGTGCAAATTTTTATGCAATCTTTCAATTTGCAAATATAGTTTGTCATTTTAATGTCAGATTGAGGATAAATCAAGGAGTGATGACAGTGCAGTTCAAGATCAATATTTTGGTAAGAGTGAATGCCAGTTTCATGTATATATTTTCTGTGGTAGAGCTTTGTGCATATAAATGATGTGTATTATGGTAATATCTTTTTATAGTTTTTAATCAATTTTTGCAATTGCGTAAAGAAGCCTGAAAAATTTCGTATCAGCAGTTCATATATGATCCATTTCATATA
>NC_090874.1:5926159-5933659 GCF_036669935.1 Montipora foliosa
CGGATTCCCATACAACCACTGTAATTTCTGACCGCTTTGCCTACCCGTCAAGATGGCGTCGAAAACCGTGATAAGGCCTATTGAGCAGTATTTTCGTCCTCGTCCGCTTGAATAGTGTGGACCTGCGTGTAAACAATCAGCGATTGAATTTCACAAAAAAACACACTCCAGAGGATGAGCATGATGGCAATGGAGAGATATTATACAAAACACCAACCAAATGAAGATGACCCCTGCTTAAAACTTCGTTGCTATGCTCGAGAAAGGTTTTTTTTTGGTAAAAACCTTTCATCTCTTCAACGATCAATCCTCTCTTGGGTTCCAGTCCTTGCCCGACAGGTCACGCAAAAGCGTGACAAACGAACTTTCCCAAGAGCTTTGCAAAATCACATCGATTTTACTCGTTCAGATCATTGGTGACCCCTATTTTTTTAATCACGAATCACTTACTTTACTTACTATCTACAAAATATGATGAAATGAAAAAATTCTCACCGTAAGAAGTTATCTTTTTTTAACATTTTCTTTCCTCGTGCCATCGAATTCCGGTAGTGGTTGCAACGGATAGAGCTTACGAAAACGCTCGTCGAGGATGAACTCTACTGTTTACCACATCCCTAGCGGCATACAATTATCTAAAAATCTCACTCCTAAAAACCTATGCACGGAAACGTTCACTCCCACAGTTTATTTTTATGATTTTCGATGGATGAGCAGATGAGCTTACATCTCGCTATTATGACCGATTTCTCGAAATTAGAGCATTTTTCCACTGCCATTTTCTCCGAAACAAAGTCGGTGACCCCCATTTTTTTTTCACTTTTACTTTATGACCTAACTCTAGGCGAGAAATGAAGAAAATCTCACCGTAGGAAGATTTTGGCGCGAACGTCCTTAATACAAACAACTTCTGTCGCGCTCAACGCGACATGAATGGGGATAGTTGTTGCTTTTCGCCAATCCAGATAAAGGATATAACTGTAGGCAGACAGTATTAAAGACAAGGATAAAGGAACACGGTTCGAATTGTTAGAATATAGGAATCCATTCATGCCTCGTTTGCGTTGCGTAATGTTTACGAAATAACGTGACATGTGGAGGGATAGCTCTACGAGTCACGCTCCATTAACTACGTTTTACAACACTGTTGTAAAGCTTTAGATAAGTGCGGTGTACATGTATCTTCTGGTTAGCATTTATAAGCAGAAGGATTCTAAAAATATTGGGTTGGCATTGAATTTTTTCAGAAATGTATTGTTGGCTTTTATTTTAATTATTGTTTATCATACTTAATTCGTCAAAGAACAATGATTTTGAAATAAAGCCAGATGTTTTTAAAGACAAAGACAGTATTGTCATTGTATCGTACCTTGCATAAATCATAAATCATCCAAGACAATTTTCAAGAAGAGTTTTGGTGTGTTAAATGAAATGATCTGACTATGGGTTTTGCAAAACAAGCTGTACAAAGATTGGACATTGCAACAGCCCTTTAAACACTCAGTTAATATCTGTTTTTTAGGTAAATCCTTCAAAGAGAAAGGAACCTCAAGAAGAAACAGTGAATGCAACACCAAATGAAAATGACAAAGAGAGTGCTGATGACAGTGGAAACACAGAGCGTATCAGCTATGAAACAAAAATTATTGCTGGAGTGGTTGTCAGAACACCTGTTGTGAAAAAAGTATGCAAAACATTGAAAAAAAATTTTAGATTGAATTGTGAGTACACTGATGGCAGATACAAGGTCTTAAATGTTTTCGATGTGTACACTGTACATTGCATTTTTGGGGGATCAAGTTTGCATGCTCATATGGAGTGGAAAAAACTGTCCTTGCAGTGTTCCTTGCACTCCAATTTAAACTTTGCTCTTATTGGCAACCATATTGGTCAATGCAATAATTTCCTTGTTTGGCTGGTACATATTAATTATTAATTTATGTACCAGCCAAACATGCTCCCTTCACCTTTTTATCAGGACCCATCTGGTATTTGATTTGTTTTGATGTAAATTCCACTCCTCATCACATTAAATGGACAATAATTAACAATTATTCCATGAGCGTGCGTTGGATATGAGATGGTAAATAGCCAACGAGGCACATAGCGCCGAGTTGGCTATAACCACTCATATCCAACAAGCGCGAATGTAATAATTGTTTTATTAAAAAAAGCGAAAAAATCCTAGCGAAATCGAAAAAAGTTGATGAAGATGCGATGTTGTGTAATACCTCGTGGTCAGACAGACGCAGGCTCATCACAAAAACATTTCTTACCTTTTCACGTATCTCTAAGCTTCAAAAGTGATCTAAACTTTCCACAAAAACGTTTTTCTTTTGCTTTATACCGAAAGAAATTTCGCTTTCTGGCGTAAACATTTTTAGTTTAGCAACGCTAAGCGCAATCATTTACCATATAAGGTCAAACTAAGGTATATGAGCTGATAACCGAGATTGAGTGAACCAATCAGAGCAAGAGAATTGCATTATCTGAGGTTGAGAATTTAATAAGAATAATAATTATTATTATTGTTCATGGAATCACTGACATTGCTTTTTACACTCAGTCTGTTAAATTAGTTTTTGGATGTTTTTTCAACTTGGGTCAACAGACAGGTCTGAACTTTTGAAGGCCTCTTCTGATTTCAACCATGTACCCAGAAAACCATATGTATTCTGCTATAATTTTGCAATGTGTAAGCATTGACACAAACAGCAAAATTTATTTAATATATTATTGTGGGTTTTAGAAGTGAATTCTGGTACCCAGATGCTGAAAATGTTTCAGTCCTCACCAAGAATAACAGACTGTATTATTATCTAAAATTCTGAATCAGTCTTAAGCCCAGTTTTGGTGCTATTCGCAGCTACATTGTTTCACTTGATTGCTCAGAATATTTGTAGACCATAAGGCAGTGATTCACAAAGCACTTGGTCAGCTAGGTCTACACACTGTATGTTTTCAAAAACAATATTTAATAAATTATTGTTGAATATAATAACTATCATTGTTGTTTAAGACTGTTTTACCTGGGTTTTTTTTTGGCATTATTTAGATAACTGATTCTGACAGTGAAGGAGGAAGCCTTTCAGGTGATTCACTGAAACGTTCAGGATCAACAGGAAATACCGGCACAATCAAGCCAATCAAGCAAGGATATTTGACTAAAAAGGGTGCTGTGGTAGGTACTTGTAATTAAAAACTACCTCTTTTTCAGTTATTAAACTGGCCTTTTCCAACTTTTGCTGTTAAGGTTGGTGTCAGTCATTGACAATTTCTTGAACCGAAGTGTTTAGTACATGTAACTTTCACTTTTGTCATCAGAAAGTATGTGCAAAGAATTTTATCATTAAACTGCAATCACTATTTTAGCGGCAACAAGACAATCAAATCACTAAGATTTCATACCTATGTTAATGTGGCATGTTCATGTAGTTTAATATTATTATTTTCTTATTTTCTTCTTTCTCTGTCTTTTTAGGTTAAGAATTGGAAAAAAAGATTTTTTAAGTTGGATGCTGTAAAATTTGCATACTATGAAAAAGAGACAGTAAGTCAGCAAAGTTTTTGCTTCTGAAGTTAATAATATTTAGTAAAATTATACATGTAAAGGCCAACAGGCGGCTGGTATGTTTGCTGATAATGTCTGTGGCTGAGAGATTGGCCAAGAACCAAAGCTCTGAGGGCAAAATTTGTGGTCGGAAATTTTGAGGACATTACCTCTTAGACAAGGACATTATCAGCTGCCATACCAGCAAGCCAGAAAGGGGTTTATTTTATTTTATAAACATTCCATTAACTTTCATGTCATGCAAAAACCGCCTTCAGGTAAATAGCCATTGTTGATCTGATGGCGAGTGTATGTGATTGAGGAACCATGGACATTTAATTTTGATTGGTTTTAAGTTAACTTTTATTCTGAAACTTGACAATACTGTGATGTGAAAGAAACTTCTGTTAGTTTCAAAAACATTGACAGAATATGTTGTTGGCTTTTTGGTAGTTTTCGAAACAGCATTTGTGGCCAGCTTTTTCATATCATTATAACTAATTTGTTTTTCTTCCATGTAAAATAGTAAAGGTGAAAACTTTAAACTGTCGCACATGGTGCTGGCTTTGTTTCTTTTTGATGGAAATACATTTAAGTGGAGGACAAATACATGCAGTGACACAGATGCCTGGGATAACAGTTGTGTGTTTTAACACCAAGCGATGTAAAGCATAAAATAAAATCTCATGAAAATTAATGGATGGGTAAAATTAACAGTTATTCACCAATTGAAAGTAGAGGTGAACAGTGGTGGATATTAACCGAGCAGTGAAGCAGCAAGTTAAATATCCACCACTCACCGACACTGAGGTGAAATGCTTTTAGTATACAAGGGTGTACTCTTGTTTGATAAAAAGTAATTTATTTTTGTAAAATGTTGTGGGAAATTCCAAATCTTGTGCACCATCTACTCTGAGGTGAGTAGTGCTAAGCTAATCACCTCTGAGTTAGCCAATCACCTCTGAGTTAACCAATCAGCGTGCATGGAGAGCACTATTTTCACTTTTGTGGTATAACCCAATATCATTTATTTTACCAATAATACATGGTTGACGTATCTCTTTATCACCTTTGTTGTTGAATTTGTTGCTTGTCTAGACAATTTACTGTACAGTCAAATAAATACAGCAACTGTGCTTAACAATTTTTTTAGGATAGCGATCCTATAAAGGCGGTCAACTGCTCAGATATTGATTATGCAAGAGAAAGAAAAGAGAGCAAAGACAGCTGTGGGTAAGCTGTACAATAAGGAATTAAATGTAAATCAAAATGTTTGTGACAAAACCGAAAAATATATAAAAAATTAATACACTAAACTTCGCAAATAACTCAACTCCTTGGCTGTTTCTCTCATACTACCTGATAAGACATGAAGACATGTACTTGTACCACTTCTATGCAGGGCTCTGTATTCAGCAAGCAGGCTCTACTGTATGTATCCAGTTAATTGCAACCACAGAACGGTTGATCTCTAATAGGTAAAATTAATTATCTATACTGTTCAAATAAAACTTGGGTATTTGTGCTGCATGGGCTAGACTGATTTAATTTGCGGCGATCAACAATGCATGTCTGAGAAGCATATTTTGGTGTGTCTGGGTTGTGCCCCCTCCCCACCAAAAAAAAAAAAAATTGAACAAAACTTTCTGTCAACTTGAAAATACTATACAATGTCAGAATTGCAATCACCCATACCTCGTACTATTTTGAAGAATAAAACCATTTTTTTTTTAAATTACAGGGCTGAAAGCAACAGGGAACATATGTTTGAGGTTGTCACTCCTGGAAGAACATTCGTAATTCAGGTAAATTTTCACTTAATTAAACAGACAAAACTGGTAAGATAGTAAGATGAAAAGATGGTGTAAAGGGTTTTTCTGTAAAAGCCTTGACATCAATACTGAGTCCTTTAAATGTGAAGGGAGAGCATGCAAAACCAAACACTGCAATTCCCAGAAATTATTTCATTACCGGGATATTGATGGTAGACTGGCCAGCAGCGTCTCGTCTTCTAGCACTGGAGCACTAATTGGGGACGCTGTAAACTGAAATCAACAAATTATAAACATAAGTGTCATGGCATCCCACAAGCTCAAAATTTGCATAACACGAAAACACCAATGAAACATACATGTAGCACGCAAATTACTAAGCCAGCAGGTTAATCACTGGTATAGAGCTCGTGAAGTGGCTGTTGTTCATTCCTACAGCTGTAGTAGTGGCTCCTGAAAAGTGTTCTTCTGGCTACTGAAAATGCCATCTGCCCCAACCTGACTGGCTGGTGGTTTACTCCTTTAGAACATAACCTTGAGTCTATATTTATGATTGTTATGTATAGGGAAGCACAGCTGAGGAGATGAAATCTTGGATTGAAGCTATTAATGGCATTTCTGTTAGAGGAAGATCATCCAGTGAACCAGTATGTTACTATTAATTTCCTATTGTTGTAAATGGTTGATCCCAGGAGTCATATCATCATTAGGTAAAGTATGATCGTCCGGGTGAGTGTAGTCCTGAGAAGGACTGTTTGAGATGACATTGACTGACATTTCGACAACCTGAGTGGAAGTCATCTTCAGAGTCAAGTGATTTATGTAAGGTCAGTAGATACTATAAGAACTCCGGTCGTAGATGTCATTGGTCAACTTATTCGTTATGTTATTGGTCGACTGTCAGTTGAGACTAGATGTAATTGGGTGGGAAGACTAAACGGTCACTGTGATAGGTGCGTTTCGATCTGTTTTTAGGTCTAAGGTCTGTACGTGTATCGTAGAATACATTGGGCAGTACTATGAGAGTAAATTAGTGTGTTGTTTGTCTGTTGATGTCGTCGGTGAGTAGTTTGTAGGGTGCGGGAAGTTGTAGGCATCGGTTTATTGGTGTCTGTTCTAAGCTAGTAAACCAGCTTTCCAGTACGATCCGTTGATAGTAGTTAGTGTTGTAGGTAACACATGTAGCCAAGTCCCAGTCGATTCTGTGGTCTGTAACACCACAAATAAGTTGACCAATGACATCTACGACCGGAGTTCTTATAGTATCTACTGACGTTACACAAATCACTTGACTCTGAAAGATGACTTGCGCTCAGGTTGTCGAAACGTCAGTCAATGTCATTTGAACAGTCCTTCTCAGGACTACACTCACCCGGACGATCGTTCTTTACTTAATGATAATTTTCTTTTGCTTTACAATATTAAATCTAGCTGTCAGTATCAATTTTTTTTTCTGTGATAATGTTCATTATTATGGCTTGTTACAGGATGTCTACATTAATATTTGTTTCAGTTGGCATACAAATAATCAAGGCAACAGGAAGCAAAAGATCATCTTTTCTAGCCAGTCTTTTCATTCAATTGAATTCATTATTTTTTTTGGGAAAAATTTGAAGCAGTTGACACCATTTGGTGGAGACAGGAAGAGATCTGTTAGGGAAAGGATCCCAGCATCGTCACAGAAAAAATCAGTGAAGCATTGTCTTGCTTCTACCCTAAGCTTGTCTATAAATTTCATCGAGCCACATTAATAACCAAAAATGCCAAAATGTGGTGTACACAACAGTGACTTTGGTATTACAGTGTTATTTAATTTGAGCCCCGAAACAGTAAAATACATGAACCCTGATATAACCAACTAAGTTTCTTATTTCCTAGGTACTTCATCAAATGAAGGTTCTCCTGTAGTCACTTCTTTTAAAGTGAAAAGTGAAACCCTTTTAAATTTCTGTATCACTCAATAGGTATAAATGTCATTTGCATTTTTCATTTTAATTTTTAGGAGCATAGCAAGGTTAAGAATGGTGTAAATGGGACAGTTGGAAGTTATAAAGTAACCACTAACGTCTGATTGTCAGGATCAGACAGACCAGGATAGACAGTGGAAGAGATTGGGATAAAAAACTTTCAGCTGCCATGTACCAGGCCAGACAATCATTTTTTGTAATATTGTGTGCT
>NC_090874.1:5938659-5966159 GCF_036669935.1 Montipora foliosa
GTCTCAAAAATACTTTGGTATCAACGGAAACTAACCACACCATTACTGCACTGAAGGATTTTTTTGCCGGGGGGGGGGGGGGGGGTGGGAGGGGACTCCCATATAAAAAGGACTGGGGTGCTTATCGTATCCTTTTAGGGGTTAAAAAAGCAGACTTGGTACCTCTTAAGGTGTTCAGCCTCAAAAGGTCCACAGCAGGAGCCTTTATAGAGGTACCTGGTATTGAGCCCGAAAATTATGACAGGACCCATTTGATAATTCTTTATTTTTAACTTTGTCTAATTAAAACAGTGACCCATAATTTGGTACCTCTTACCTGTCCTTTTTTACAATAGAATTACAGAATTCAATATATTTATTTTATCCTCACAGCAAAAGCTATTCATTGGAAAACACAGTGACCGCCTGCCAGTGTGTCTATAATAAAGGTCCTCACCGATTTAGAGGCTGGGGAGTGAATCTGAAAATCAAAACACTGGAAGTGTGTCCCTGAAAAACATCAATATTTCTACTTACAACATGAAAGACTCCACAAGAATCATAAGCATTAAGACTCACTGTTTCACATAAAACCAATTAGGGTTATCTTTTCCTGCCTCGAAATAAATTATTATTATTATTATTATTATTATTATTATTATTATTATTATTATTATATCTCACAATACACAATCTGGTTGGTCAATTTACAAGTACTCCATATCACAGAGTATGGCCTGCTTAACTTCAAGATGACCTTTCTTGTGTGATTTTGAGTACCCAAGAATATATTATACATGTAAGTTATTTGCCAGCTCAGGCCAAGGCCAAAGTCTTTTGCTATACAGACTGACCCTAAGCTGGTAAATAACTTAACTTCCTCTCTGAAATCACTTTTTTAATTGTTGACTCACACCACGCTTGATAGCGAATGCAGTAAAAGCGACTTAAACTGAATGTTTCAAAGAGAAATAATTTTATTAGAATTCTATTTCCGCACCTCTTGTCTAATAAAAATCTGTTTTGAAACACTTATTTCAATCTCTATGTAAACAAACTTGCTGTCAAAAAATGGAGTTTAAGGTTATTACACAAGTTCACACAACCAGGGCTAGGATTCCTCCCGGGTTGGCAGGCAAGATAGAAAATTTCTGCACGCTCGCGCATTGAGAAAAAAATAAAACAAAATAATATCTTACAGACCTTGGGTGGTACTAGAAGTTGCAGCTCCCCCTTTTTGCAAGATCAGTAATATTTAAGGCCTATTCTGCCTGAGGTGAACTGGAAAAGGCAGGCCATAACTTACAGTACAACCTCCAAACTTGCACAATAGACGTATGATGTATTTACCGGCTCTTCCCCTAACACTGATGAAGTACAACCTCCATAAATCACAACTTCTCCAGGTACAGTTGTGCGACAAGCGGTGTGCCACATACGAGTCATTGGCACACTAAAAATGAGAAACAGAAATTGATAAGCTTTTTGTAATAGGAAAATTATTGGCCTGTTTACTACTTATAAATCATTCATCTGGTATCCTCACGATCAAATAGGCAGACTTTGGACACTTGATGTAATAATAACATTGTGACTACATAGGAAAAGCAGATAATCAAAAATGATAATATAGATCTGGCTTGCAAACAGAGACTGAATTGCTGAGGGGGCAGCCCAATGAGGTCAGACAAAAGGAGCTGTACATGTGCTGCTGACCTTGGAACACAGCACCACAGCCAGATGGAATAAGCTGAGAGTTGATATCGCTGAGAAAGTAAATCCAGCTTACCCAGAGAAAACCCTTGGAAGTAAGAATAAGATCGACAAAATCTCAGTTCTAATACGAGCTCAAAATTCAAGCCCTCCTTCTCTACGTTTAGTTTCAAGATGTTGCAGCCAAGGGCAAAATCTCGATTTTAATTTGAGAACACTACAAAACACAGATCAAATCAAATTAAAATGTTCATTCTTGAGACAGGAACCAAAGCACCCAGAGGGAAAAACCTCCCAGAGCAGAGTGGGGAATCGACAAACACAACCCAAGTATACATGTCGCCGGGTCCAGGAATCAATCCTGAGTGAGCCACATTAATGGAAGTCATTTTGTTGCTCTCACCGCTGCACCTTTCCTGCTCCTGGTCTGTAACAAAGTTTCACACAGTCAGGGCGCGATGGTCAAATTGAAAACGTGGGACTACAATGAAGGTCATAAATGTTGGGACCCTTAATTAATTTAACACATTTCAGACTCATTTGCTTCCTCACTCTGGACACTGTGCAATGTTGCATTCCTCATAGATATGGAAGGTCCAAAATGTTTCAACATATTGTTAGGGTGGGAGAGAGTGGGAAAAGGCATCAATACAGTATGGAGCATTAAAAGAAGAGATTTATCAAATTACTGGTAGTTTTTTTTATTCTTGCACCTGTTTCACCAGTGCCGCAAGGACTTTTTTACGCCATTGACGCTTTAAAGCTAATTATGCAGACTTGGAATCAGCATATGTAGTTGAGCCAACAGTATAGGCTTGAAAGACAACCCTACAAACCTTTGGAATGATGGCACTTGCAGTTGAAACCACATCATTGTTGAAGTATCCAGGATGTAAGAATCACCTGAAAGTTGGGGAGTCAACACAAGCTATTTCTTTTTTTACCAAATTTTACTTTTTACATCAATGATCATTTAATTTACCTCTCTTCGCTGACAAACAATGGCAACATTATTTGAGGAACTTACCTAGGGCATCCTCCTCATTACTGAAGCCACCATAAAGAAACAAATGTCTGTCACTCACAGCAGAGAGTGTGTGCCATGTTCTACCTTGAGGAACACTTCCTGTGGTACTAATTCTGACAAAAAATTACCATAACCAATTAAACCCACTATACTAATAAATTCTGGTTCGTAGCCAACGTTTGTTTTTCTGAATAAATCTGCAGTACATGGACAGGAAAGCTCCTGATTCCCATTTTGTCCTTTAGCAGATCGATGTGTGGAATGTGGCCCACTGTTTGATTATTCCTTGAAAAAAGGCTTATAATGGTTTTACATACAGGTCATCATTATTGTCATCATTTATAATAAGAATAAAAAATGATAGTAAATAGTGCTCACCTGTCACTCCACTCAAAAAAATCCAAGTTTAGGGAATGCAGATCATTCCATCGCTGTTCCTGTTTGAAAGGGTATCAATGAGAGTGTGCTCACTTCTGTGCCGATGAAGTTGATCAAAGTACAATGCCAAACTGGTGCTCCTCCTTTTAAATTTATTTATTAAATAAAATACACACTCAGGCCTAGCCTTCTCCAAACCACCTTCAATCTCTCACATAAGAAGTATTACAGTACCACCACTAAATTAATAAGGCAAGTACCAGAGTGTGATATTTCAACTGCAAAACCCATCACCCTGGTAACACAATGATATGGTCTAACTAGCCCAACAAAATAGATTTTACACACCTTCCTTTGAAAATGAGCAAGCAAGTCCTCATAAGACGATGTCAGAAATCAATTTTTAAGATAATTACAAAAAAAAAGACTAAAATATTCACACTAAAAGCCGGATTCTTTTTTTCAGACCATATTAAGCACCCAAAAAATTCATCAACTGGAAAAGGAAATGTAATTGACAAAAATAACCAAAACTCCAACACGTCTGACTGAGATGACCACTGACATTAGCACATGCGCGTACATGTCATGCACATGCTTTGACCATTTGTACTTTTGAACCCTCATCTGACTGGAATCATCAACATGGTACAGTTGTACTTTAATTGTAATCAGTGGTTATATTAGATATCTGAACCTGTTGCAGATAGTTCAGTAGTTAGGATTCTGTGTTTTGGTGTGTGTATTGAAATAAAAATTATTAGCAGTGTTATTAAAGCTATGATGACCTTAAGGTAATAATTAATTAACATTAATTAATATTAATTAATAATTAACCCATTGACTGCTGGAAATGAGCCTTAATAGATTTTACTTGTCACGACGATACTTGTCAATGGGGGAGGGGGGTCAGGAGTCAATGGGTTAACGAATAATTAATTATTGTTATTCCATAATTTGGGTTGTATAATAAGTTATCATAAATATGTTGAAACAAGTTGAAAATGAAAACTTAGGACCCAATTTATATTTTGAAATAAAAACTAGCCCAAAGAAGTCACGACGTTTCGACCTCTCCGAGGTCATTTTCAAGTGAGTAAGTTTTCTAAATTTTCCAAATTAGCATAAATATGTTGAAACAAGTTGAAAATGACCTCGGAGAGGTCGAAACGTCATGACTTCTTAGCGTGAGTTTTTATTTCAAAATATCAATTGGGTCCTAAGTTTTCATTTTCAACTTATAATAAGTTAATACATGTAATATTCAAATACTACCATGTGTCTTCCTCCAAAGATATATGCAACATTTCCAAGTTTAGCAGCTGCCTGCGCTGCTCGTGGAGTGGGAGCTGTACCCTACAAGAGTAAAAGAAGAGCTGATCCCGATAAAATGCAGTTCGTATCATTACTCTGTTACACAACAAAACAATAGTGCTCAATTCTGAAAATGAGATCAACTTTGCTTCCCAAAATACAGATCTATGAGAAAACTATAAAAATGCCCTAGACATGATACAAATCTCAAATTAATAGGTGAATTAATTCAATAGGAAGACAAAGAAAATTATGGAGACAGCCAATGTTTAAATAAACTTGCTTAAACAGACAATCTTCAGGCTCCACTTAAATTCATGGAAGAAAGAATTTGATTTGAAATTATGTAAAAAAGAATTTTATAAACAAGGAGAACAAAACAGAGAATGAAATAATGATTATATGTTATCTACTACAAATTTCCCAAATGATAATGTTAGAAATACACATCAGGTTAGTACCCATATTAGCATAATGCTTCATCCATGACTGTGATGCAGGCAACTGAGGTATCTGCTAGACGTACCTTAGTTTTCGGTTGACTCCATGTCAAATCATTTGTATCCAGAAGATACAAATGATTATTCCAGCCTCTTGTAGCCTAAAGAATCACTATTAATTAATTATGTTAGAAAAATATTTTTAAACATTGACTCAACAAATCGTAATATTTTTATTGCATATTAATAATTAGCATAATTATCGCATATTAATAATTAGCATAAAAGGTAAAAACCACACCTAATTGTAGGTCTGGGTTGGAAATCATAAAGTTGCATGATTACAACAAGGACGACTACACAAATGGCAATTTACAATCAAAAAGTAAGTAATTATTTCACAAAGCCTACTACTTTCCAATTAATTGACAAAATGGATCAACCTTCTGCAAACATTGCTGATCAACTATAATTATTTTAATGTTACATGTAGTTAAAGGGCACTTTGAACAAAATAGCTTCACTGGTCAAAGGCCATGAATGAACTGCAGGGACAGCAAAGTGGCTTCCCCACAGAAATAAAACGAACTTCAAGATGGTTTGACAGTCCAGAGTTTCTTTTGCCCAATCATTATTTCGATCTGCAGCCATATTTGCTTTCAATGCAACTCCAGTTCCTTTACATTTATGAGATGGCTGCTGCTGGAAGACAACAATGTTATTTTTGGACACATTCTTTTTATGTAAAAATTTTATAGCAAGGGCAAAATAACTTTACGATTCATGATAGCACTTGAGTGTGTGAGTGAGTGTAAAGTTCTATGGGGCTGTTCTTTGCCATACTACTTTTTAACAACCTGAGTGCCAGGATGTCATATCCAGGGTCAAGATCACTATTATTAGAGCTCAAGTTATAAGACATCTGTTACAGACAAGAGTCCTTTGCAGGACTTCATTTACCCCCAGACAGCTCCCCTATCTTTGTTAAACTGCATTTAACTGCATCAAAACCTTTTCAAGAGTTAAATGAGAGTGGTCTTACTGGCAGATACTCCTCTTCACTGTTGGTGTTCAATGTAAAGTATCCATTGAATTGATCCACTGCCGTAGGGTCTGGAGCAGTGCCATATCCACCAAAATACACAATCCTACATAAACATTAAAAATGGCCATTTTCAGTCATCAGTTCATCTTTGTCCTGGGTTCAATTGGGGAGGAGTGGTGGCCTCATGGTCAGTGTTCTCGACTCCAGATAGAGTGGTCCAGGTTCGGGTCCTGGCCGGGGACATTGTGTTGTGTTCTTGGGCAAGACACTTTACTCTCACGGAGCCTCTCTCCACCCAGGTGTATAAGTGGGTACCGGCAAATCTAATGCTGGGGGTAACCCTGCGATGGACTACCATCCCATCCAGGGGGAAGTAGAAATACTGCTAGTCGCTTCATGCTACAGAAACCGGAGATAAGAGCCGGCCTGATGGGCCTTCTAGGCTTGTAGCAGACTTTTCCTGTACCCCTAGGTTCAATGCCTGGACTCAGGGTGTCTCTCTTCTCTGCGTCCTTTGTTGTTGATGACAAAGATCCTCCTGCTTGGTTCAGGCTGGTCACGTGTCTCCTAAAATCTGGGAGATTGACCAAATGACTGTGTGTGTTAGCAGAGGGGTGGAAATGTAACTCTTGTCATCATTAACATGCATTTGATTTTCTGGCCAGACGACCATCAACAAAACGTTTCACAGCAAGGTAATTTACGTACTACACATATGGAATTCGCTGTGAAAGGCTTAAAGTTGTGATCAAATCGATCTGATGCAACAGAAAATAAATTATACTCGAGTTTCACCCGTGTGGAAGGTTCAGATTCAAGGTCATTGAGTGTACATGTAAGAAAGAATGCTAATAGTTTGTGACAATTAATTTTTAATGAAACGAAAGTGCAAGAAAACAAGTGCAACGTTTATCCATAGGGAGACAAACAGGCTACCATTTGAAAACAATTTTCTGGTGGAGCATGCCACCAGACCCCCCTGCTTTGGAGTCGGCGCCCGAGACATTATATTCTTCATGTGCGTACACCTTCAAAATCTCACGCTACACCCCTGAGGTAGAGGTGGTGGGGTATGAAGGATAAGATGTTGATATATCGACAAGATAGTGTGAGGGGAGGCTGGAATGCTTCAATCAAGTAAACATGATCAGGTCAAACCACAAGGTATTACTTACGAATCACGGTGTGTCCAACAAGAGAGTTTGTCTCTTTCTGAAGGAGGATTTCCTTTGATCTGGTTGGTCAGATCCTTCCATTTAAAAGTTCTTAGATTCAGCACATAAACCTACCATTAAACAAAACAGGCTTTTTAAAACAAATTTTTAAAATGATTGGCTTCTGGTGCCCAAACCCAAGAAAAGTTGAAAAAACTCACAGTTGAAGAAGGTCCATCATTGCGATGTCCAGCAAAAATATACATAGAATTACCAACCACACAAGCTGATGAGCCTGACGTGGGAGGCGGTACTTCTCCACTTGTTTCAATGCAATACCTATAATTTGCAGGTTGTTAAATTTCAGAAAACATAAAAATAACCTCTGAACAGGGCCTAAGTCATCTTCTGCAGGCAGTGATGGAAAACGACCACCCAAATATCTTGTGGGATTTTAGAATTTAGATGGATCATCATTATTTTGGATCATAAGAGACCTGATATATGAAATTGTTGTGTTGGAAAAGATGGAAAAAGTGTGCTCCATCATCGATGAGGCACGTCTTTTTGACACACAGGTAGCAGAAAAACAACAGGATAAGATTGAACATTATCAGGACCAGCCTAAAAGTGGAAGATACAAAAATTCTGGATCTGAAGAAAAGTAACTGTTATCGCAGTTGTGATTGGGGCACTTCGAAGAGTGAGTAAACATCTGAAAATATGTGCTGAGAAGATTGAATATCTGGAATGATTGCTTTACTTAACCCTTTGACACCCAAACTGGCCTAAACCGGCCAGACTTAGTATTTTACGCTGTTAAGCGCCAGACAATTTTACTTGTCAGTGGGGAACACCTGGGAGTCAATGAGTTTTTAATAAAAAAGGGGGCTTGTTGGGCACAGCGAGGATCTTGCGAAAGAGCCGAGACACCTAAGGATGGGATGGGATATACATCATAAGCTTGAGCTTGATGCTCTGGAGCAACAAGTCCACCCACATCTATGAATGGTGTGAGACATAATAATAATAATAATAATAATAATAATAATAATAATAGTAAGTACTTTTAAGTACATGAACAATGAGACTTTTTTTAGTATAATTATGTTTATCTTATTCAGGAGTGTATTTTTCACTTCTTTTCATTATCTTAGGTTTATGTCAACTTGACTTATACAACGTGTACACAATTATAATTTTATATCCTAATCCACATTGCCTAGGCTGTGCCCGCAATGATGTTGATATATACACTGAATGATTTTACCAATAAAGTTTACCATAAATTATACAACAAATAAGTACCACTTTACCATCTTGAAGTTTCAATACAGAAGAGCCACACCTCCTCGTTTGGATTATAGTCATCAGTTAAAAAATAAACCCCTGGAAATGCCTGCTCAGGTTCATTCTGTAACAAATCAGAAATTTAATTTCAACTAGAGGTTTTAGTACAAATCCAATATTAATTAAATGAGAACAGGACTTGAATGATGTTTAACTGCCAGACAGATCGCCAGAGACAGGAGGGTGTACGGACATTGTGACTTTTAGTTTTGGCCCTTTGTTACATGTAGATTGGTTCTTGGGGAAAAAAACTTTGGTTTTCTGATTTTAGTATCTCTTGCATTTTGCGGTTCTCACCATTTTCAGCATTTTTTTGTTTTTTGGCATTCGGTAAAAACACTAGTAGTTTTTGTGGATAGTGGAACTGTACATGTAAGTGCAATATAATACCCATTGTCATCGGGGCTGTCTGAGTGAGTGAGTGAGTGAGTGTATGAGTGTATGATTGAGTGTATGATTGTAGGCCTGCAGCGCATGCATGAATTACGAACCTAATGTAGGGTTTTTTACTTTGAAAGAACAATGGTCAACCTCAACAATGGCATTAACATCAGTGGCATTCTTGCTCAAAGACTTTGTGAGTCAACACCCCCTTCGTAACAGCACTGTCTGGGGACTCAATCACCATTCATCAAAAACATGTAAAGAAGATTACAGAAAAGCCTTTCAAAACCAAATACAAAAAGAGAAATCAAGTAAAAAAAATGATGAGATATCTTCGTCACGAAAATTTCCCATTGGTCTCCCATCCAGGTACCAACGCAACCCTATCCAATAAGGGTTACCGTATTTACTCGAATAAGCGCCGCGGCGCTTCTTTAATTTTTCGCGCCACACGTGCGGCGCTTATTTTAGGGCGGTGCTTATTAAAACATTGTACCAAACAAATTTACTTTTTCTATATTTTTATTCAACGGTACACTTTCTATCTGTTAATATTCCTATGAACTGATACTAAACTGATAGTAAATGTAGAATTATGAGAGAAATTCACACGGTGAAAGAAACCTGTTGTCGAACAATTTACAACGTTCAGTTTACATCAGAGCTTCGCATAGCAAGAATTCTGGAAAGAGAGCTTACCGCCCGAGCAGAGAAATACAGTCACTTTGAACTAAAGAACATCACATTTAAGGAAAATAAATTGCCAATGCTGTTTTAAAATTGTTTTATAGTGTTTTTCCTGGTTATACGGAATTCCTCGAATAAGCGCCGCATCGGCAGTGCGGCGCTTATTTGAGGGCGGTGCTTATTAACTTTTTTGTCCCAGATGCAGCACTTATTCGAGGGCGGTGCTTATTCGAGGGCAGCGCTTAATCGAAGGGTGGCGCTTATTCGAGTAAATACGGTACTTAATTAATAAGTGAAAACATCAAACTGTTCGTAATTTACTGGAACACAAGAACGACAACAAACTTGCATAACACAATAAACAGTAAAAGAAAATTAATTTTGCAAAAATAATTACTACACAATACCAGCCTACTGCACTACCCAATGAGTGCCTATCTTAGCTTCCAGATTTGGTATTTGATTCCATTTTCAGTGTTTCCTCTTTGCAGTGCTCCTGACAGGGTGTGCGCGCACGGGACCACACAATTCAAGGAAACCCGCACAATATCACCCAATTCCAAGTCGGCAAAATACACACGTTTTACTGTTTACAACCAAGATTTTTAGAACCTTTTCAAGCAATTTTCAGCCCATTTCCTTTCTGAAAACTCCTTTATTTTCGCTTTTGTTGAACAGCTTTGTCAAACAGCGATAAAAAAATGTACAACACGTCCTTTGTAGCTCTGCGTAGTCCAGTGAGTACTAGCTCATTTCTTCATCAGCGGATTGGGACAGTGCCCAAAATACCAAATGTTCTTCAATTTTAGCCAAGTGTCACACTTTTGGTTCTTAACTTCAACCTTTACAAGGAAAATAACAAGCTACCAGTATGTAAATCATGATGTACATGTCAGTCAATTCCTACTGAAGGAATTTCACAGCAATACAAACGCAAAAAGGTATGAGACAATTATTGATATGAGAGACCACAAACAAATAAACATTCATGCAATAAGTATTGGCATGTGTAGATTCCTTATATAATTACAAAGCCTATTTTTATCAACAAGGGTTTTTTTTAACAATAATAAGTTTTACAGCTGTAATGGTCTTCATGAAATTTAACCTGATTTTACATTCAAGTTTGTTTACACATGGCAAGTTCAGTTCAAGATGCCCCCGACCCTTTCTGTTTACCGAAGATCATTCTCAATGTTGTGAATGTGTTTCCTAGAATTTTTCAGTGCCCAATAATTCAGCAGTTATAAACACTGAAGTCAAAAAAACATGAGGGGTGATAAAAAAAAAGAGCATACAGTAAAAGCGATCATGAAAAAGATTTTGATGCTGCATGTTTGCAAATAAAGAGTCCGCCTGTCAAAAGCTTTTGTCTTATGCTATTGTTTCGCGAAGTTATGTTTCACCTCGAAATCTCGGATTGAGATCCTCAAAAAAAAATTTGAGAGTCTCGAAACTTGATCCTTGATGCTTGATTCTCTTATCTCGAAACTCGACCCTTAAATCTCAATCCTCAATTCTTGAAAGCATCGAGGGTCACGGATTGAGTTTCGAGTCAAGACTGTCAACTTCCTTTTGCACGGTACTGCAAGTGTCACACCTAGGAAGTCAATGGGTTAAAAGAGGAGAAAGCGGGAGTACCAAGGGTCGAGTCAAGACTGTCAACTTCCTTTTGTACGGTACTGCAAGTCTCACACCTAGGAAGTCAATGGGTTAAAAGAGGAGAAAGCGGGAGTACCAAGGGAATTGAAAGACCTCTTGTTTCTAATTAGAGAGCCATCAAACTCAACCCTAAGGTTACCATTTTTGTAAAGGTTTAGGTTGTTTCAGATATGGTAACCTTTACCCCTATCCCCACCCCCTGTCCCTAACCCCCCACCCCTGGAATAGTGAATAGTGATGCCATAAAAACATAAAAAATGTAGTGATAATCATTATTGAGGACTTAACCTAATTGACACAAAATAATGAACCCACACAAGCTCCCCTTTCCGCCAATGGAAAAATAAAAAATATACAATACATCAGTACTGAACCATTACGTATATGCAATTGTATTAAACAACCCTAATATTCATTTTATCATTGAAGACTTGGAAAACTGCAAAAACAAAGCTATTGTTTTCAGAAATTCCAAATCAAAGCTAATATTTTCATAATATAAACATAAACCACTGCCCAAAGTAAGGCTTAACCTGCATGCGGTAGCAAATTTATATACGTACGTACTCTACTATAGCCTCCCCAAACCACAATGTAGCCGTCATAATGGACAGCAACATGGCCACTCCTTTCTTTTGGCTTCACCGTACCATTGACGGACGGGAAAACAAATGTCATTTCTCAATAATATTAAAATTCTCATTCAAAAATATTCTAAGAGAAACATTTGCACGAACTTTGTGAGTTCTTACATCAAGTACTTGGCTGATGCGATGCCCCCAATTTACCTTGGGAAAAGTTTTCATTCCCACGTGATTTAGCATGTTGCATTTCATTGGTTCGTTCAAATTTGGCTCGGAAATCCAAATCGAACGAGTTCACGGACCGAGTACGAGAATTTAGAGGAACAGACAACAGACAGTGTGTTCAATAGTGTTTGGTCTTTCTGAAGTATTTTATTTGAAAAACTGATTCCGGAAAAAGGCATAAATTATTTCAGATTGTGAGATCGAGATGGTCAAAGGCAAAGCACCCCAGGAAAAGAACATTCAAGTGGTTGTCCGGTGTCGGTAAGATTGGATCGGTGCTCGCTGTTCACAAAAAATGTGTGAAGTTTTGTTGTAGATTTTACTCGTCGATCGATCTATGACATTAGAAAGGAGTACGTCAGGGGAGGGTGCCCTGATTTGCGTTCAGACATTTCAGATATTTTAGCATCTAAAATGAGTTGTTGATCAATGTAATCTTGGTGGCTTCATTTCGAAAATGGCACCACAGTACATGTACGTACGTTTGTACCAACCGCTTCGAGAGAGTAATTGCCAAGTTTCATCCAGTAAAAACGTCATGTACAATCGTTTGTGTTCGTTTAATTAAAGATCGATGCAGAGAACGTCGCTATATACCTTTTCTTTTCGAAAGATCTAGAGTTTAAAAGTCCCAACTGCATACCCGGTTTCCGGTATTTTGCGATCGCGAACCTTTGGGTATTACTAGTTATAAATTATCATGATATCCAAATTACGGAGTTTTGATCTTTGAGTTGCTGAATTCAAATGCCTCTATGTAGTTTAAACTTTTCTTAAGATTGTATACAGCTTTCAGTTACTGGTAGTTATCTAGAGGGCAAAATAAAAATGCTCTGGCCTTTGATCAAATTTGCCTCTGATCACAGGGCGCTTTCCTTTTGTCAGAACTGGCCGGCCAGACCCATCACTTTGCAAAGAAAATGCAACCATTTGAAGGAACACTTGCATGATATTCTTCTGTAGGAGTATATATGATCCTTGAAGTGTGTTAATTTGAATGTGTTGTAGAGTTATTCCTTCCAAATTTTTGCCCGGTCTGGCCTGTCAGTTCTGTTAAATGGAAAGCGCCTACAGTTTAAACTTGTAGTCCATTTAATGAAAGGGAATCTGACAAAAATAAGCATGTTTTCTAAAAAAAGACTGTCACCCATTATCCCAAAATGTTCCAAATCAACATTTAATGGGGACATAGTTTTTCAGTGAGTTATTATAAAAGAAGACAAAAATAGTCCTGCCATGTAACTTGGATTGGCCAGTCACTTGCCTCAGTGATGATTGGGCCCTGATTTACCAGTTCACTCCACTAGTTTACTAACTCACTTTACTTTTCATAGTCTACCAATCTACTCATCGAGGCAGTTAAGTTCCCTCTAAGTTCAATGTCTTCCTCACTGAATGCTTTTGGTAACTTTTGCCTTTGTACATATACTGGTATGTGTAAAGTAACTAGCCGGTGGAATTGCTTTGCTTGCTTGCAAGCCAAAGCCTGTCTGTGATGCTGCAAGAATCAAGTCCATTTAAAACAGCTTCTTTCCATTCTCTAGAGGGCCTTGCTACTCCCATCAGCACCTAATTCTATTCTAGGGTGAAAAATCCTTTTTGTCCAAGTGGACAGCTGTATACAAGTGTACTGTATGTTCATGCAACTGATGTTCTGTTTATTACAGACCAAGGAATGGAAAAGAAATCAAAGAGTGCTCACCATCAGTGGTTAAATGTCACCCTGCTAAACGGGAAATTGTCGTTAAGCAAGACATTGGAAACACTTCATCTTTGTCTACTACCACCAAAACATTCACATTTGATCGGGTGTTTGCCCCTGAAGCTATGCAGATGGACGTGTATCGCTCAGTTGTTGTGCCAATATTGGACGAAGTATTGATGGGATATAACTGCACAATATTTGCGTAAGTCTAGTCATCCATTATCTTTTCTGGCTTTCAAATGGTTGCAGCATCTAGTTTTTGCTCTTTTTCCAGCTATGGGCAGACAGGCACAGGAAAAACATACACCATGGAAGGAGAGAGAAGTCAAGATGACTGCTCGTGGGAGGAGGTGGGTAACAAGATCGCAAAAAGCTGTTGGGGCCAATCTCATGCCCAGAGTTGTCTTTCCCCTTTCTAGCGTGCGCAGAAGAGAAAACGACTCTGGGTACGAGATTGCTGTTGGGGATCAAACTCCTGATCCAAGAATGTTAGTTTTGGTCAAACAATCTTTCTCCCATTTCTTCAAGTGAGGAAGACAGTGCAATTCGAACAGCTTACTGGTACTCTTTCTACTAAGCAAAGACCCATAAAAAATAACAAAACAAGTTGAAAATACTGAGCCTGATGCAAGTGAGGAAGCCCTGCAAGAGAAAAGTCTCTACTAATATTAGTGACCTTGACCTGCCACACCCACAAACCAACACTTGCAACAATACCTTTGTTTTCATTTAAACATGGACATGTGACGGGAAAACGGGCTCTAATTGGCTGCAAACATGACAGCTTTTGTCTTCAATCATTCGAAGTTTGAGAGATGTTTATGCACGTTTTCCTTGAATGGCGAGAGGACTGGACATCAAAGACTTTTTCTAAGAAACTTCAAGACCCTAATCTGATAAAGTATGCTTTAAATACTTTTGATTTATCACTCGCAAAAGTTTCAACTTTTTGCGTAACAGATGCCAAACTCAAACTTTAAAGAACATGTTTTCCTGTCATGTGTCCACGCTTAGATGCAAACAATGGTAAAAGGTCTTTTGTCTTGCCATTTGGATGAACATTACTTAATGTTACACTATCTATTTAGTCAATGTTTGCCTGACTAAAATACCTAAAAGAGCTTTTGTTTCTTTGACGGGTATACATGTATCACACAACTAGGAAAGGCACTTATCCATTCAGTTGTTATTGGCATGTACATACATGTATGTGAAGTTTTCCTTTCCTTTTTAAATGCAGGATCCATCGGCTGGAATAATTCCACGCACCATGCATCAATTGTTGGAAAACCTTAACAATCTTTCGGTGGGTAATCAAGTGACTTAAAAACTCCAAAAATTGTAAGCACACAAAGTGTTTTTAGAATGTCATTGAATGCTCACAAAAAGGCTACTTAAGCAGGTGATCTTGCATGTGGTCGAAATGAGGTTATTTAATGCTGGCAAGTTATGGACTTTACTGTTATTAGTGACTGCACAATCGACATATAATGATACTATCTGCAATAGTCCTTGGCGCCATCCTGGGCATCTCTACCAGATCTCCACATTCAAGGTATCCAAATCCTGCTGAATTCTGTGAACAGAATAAAGAGGAAGTAGTAATGATACAATTATAATATGTATAGGAAGTCATAATGATCGCAAGTGCATTTCGTGATACATGTTTATGGGCAGCTGCACGACTGATGTCAATTGAAAGTTCTCAAAATTGCACAAGCCATAGGTGAGGACAATTTGAGAACTTTCAAAACATCACGGGTGACCATAAATCATGAAATGCACAAGCAAGATCTTATGACCTACACATATTTATACATTTGTCATTGACCAAATAGAAATGCGATGTTTTGTTAAGTATAAATTACTGAAAACTCTTTTTCTTCAGGAGTGTGAGTACTCTGTCCGAGTTTCATTCCTGGAAATATACAATGAGGAGTTATTTGACTTACTGTCACCAAGCTTGGACAATCAAAAAATGCGTCTTTTTGAAGACTCTGCCCGAAAGGTAAGAATGCAACCCTTGAGGAAGAAGGAAAAGTTGGTTGCACCAAGGTGGTGTTTGTCTCCATTTTCACCAGAAAAAGGAAAATCACCAATTTTGAAAATGAATACTCTTTCTTCATCAGGCATTATTGCTGCAGCAGTGCTGGCTACGCCCTTAGTGGCTTTTGTTATTATTAAGTACTATCAGTCTGTTCCACAGATACCCCTAGAGAAAGGAACCTACATGTGAGGTTATTTCTTTCCTCTTCACTGAGTACTATTGGTACAATATGTTCTTTCAGGGTTCAGTTGTCATTCAAGGACTCGAGGAACTTGTTGTTCATGATAAAGATGACGTTTACAGTGTCCTTGAGCGAGGCAGAGCAAAGCGGCAAACTGCTGCCACACTGATGAATGCACATTCAAGGTACTAAGACGCTTATATTTATGCAAAGAAAATTACAAAAGCTCAGCAATCCAAAGGACTTTAATCCTGTAGCTTTTAAACTCCAAGTATTAACTAATTTACTCCTCAGGTGCCCAGCTAGGATGCGTCCAATTGATGAGTAAAATCATCTGGCGTTAGACAGAGTAAAACCTGTTAGTCTCACTCCCAGGGGTCAATGGGTTAATAGAGGGAACATAGTTTTTGACTGATTAATATTCTTTTTCTTTCAATCTTTTAATATTTGACCTGCATATATATATACTGTACAATTCATGTATGTACTGTCTCTGTTTTAGTCGATCACACTCTGTGTTTTCCGTGACCATTCACATCAAGGAAAATTCTGTCACTGGTGAAGAACTGTTGAAGATTGGCAAGTTGAACTTGGTAGGGTACATTATATAGTGTTGTAATGTTAAGCTGATGGCAAAAACCTGTAGAGAGATTCACAGTGACTTGAGCAAGCAAAGCAGTCGCACTGATTCAGAAAGACATTTCAGTGGAAGAGGAAGAAATTAATTTAAATAAAGTATTTAATAATGATGATGATTTAAAACACTATTATCATGCCAATTTATTGGACGGTACTCAGTGTAGGTGCAGTAAAGGTAGTGAGAGAGGAGGCAGCACTCTCTTTAGCAGCAAGGAGATCATCTTGGTAACCAAGTCACAGTCCACCTTCCGAAGGCATCCACCAAGCAAGCACGTGCTTGGAGAGTGAAGGGCCTGTGGACCAGAGGGTATGGGACCATCCTTACCCAGGCAAGCACCCCAAGTTACAGTACCCACAACCCCAGCGAGACTTGTGGGGGCAGAAGTAGACTGCTAGATGCAATTTGCAAGAACAATGGAAGTATGCCAAAGCAAACGAAATGGCAAACAAGTTCTGTTGCAATGCCAGCAATGAATGAAACTGCAGATCCAGATGGAGCTGAGAAAATGAAAGTAGGCAAGAGTGGAGGCACCCCAGAACATCACACTATCTCGGTTGCAAAAAGGGGCAGGGACTCGTATATAACTAGTATCCAGCAATATGTAATAGGAATGTGTGAGGAACCAGTTGATCTCTGAGTCTGATTTACCCCATGCAGGACATGCAGCAACAACAGGCAGCCAACTAATAGGTCTGGAAGGCCAAGATCAAAATGCATGGAATGAATTAAAAAACAAACCATGATGGAAGATAAACAAAGCTAGGAGGAGAGATGAGTAGTGGAAGGGTCCACCCACCAGCAGGACATGGCAAACCACCAGTAGGAACTGTCTGGTCCAAGAACAAAAACTGACAAAACAAAGCCAAGCAGATCTGCAAGTGCAGTGCACAGCAGAAGCCAACCCCCAGGGCAAGGCAGTCCCTCCCAGGCCTGGCAAGTTAAGCTTTGCCCCAGGGAGTTGGGATGACTATAGGCTGGCAGTCAACATTCGGGAGAAGGTGACGAAAGGCCACTTTAAATGAGACAGGGCATCAGGAATTCCGCTGCCTAAAACAACAAGGTGCTGAGCACTTAAAATGAAATTTAAGCCCAGCAGCGTTAGCCGCCACCAGAAATGAGCGGACGAGATGCACAACATCTGAGGCTGTAGAGGTATGAGAGTTTAAAATATACACCCCAGGCTCACTGCCACATCAGAAAAGCACAAACCAGGAGGCTTCCCAGCCATGGGATGAGACCATTATGGGAAAGAGTTCACTGCACCCAACAAAGGAGGACACACTGAGGCAAACCTATCATGTGGTGAACAATGGCCCAACCAAGCCAAACCATTTTGGCAGCATGACGCAGGCAACTGATAAGGGACTGCAGTTGTCCTTTGGTACACCTCCGATACAAAGACCAATTATGGAAAAGATTAAGGGAAGAATCCATTTTGTCAGTGGACAAATCGGTGGACAGAATCAAATTTGATGCCCAAGGTGTACATACAAGTGGTAGGACCCACCCACTTTGCAGAGTGAAGAGGTAAGTCAAGAGCCGTAAAAACTAAAGAAGCAATGGACAAAAACCACCCACACTGGGGACAGCCGGCTGTAATGCAACCACCCAGGGAATGCAAAAGGCCAGACATGTGGTAGCCATGTCCAAGAATCTACTTGACCAGAGCTGAAGACACATGGGGCAGACCTCAGACTGAAAGGGAGGGCCAGGTCCACACAACACCTTGACCACCATTTCATTCCAAGAAGGCACCAGCCACTGGGATGGGCAGTGATGTTGCAACATGCAGACCCAATACAAAGCTTGGCCATCAGGGGCCCCCCACCAAATTTGCAGAACATCCCAACAATGCAGCTAACTTGTATATATTGAAGTGAGTAATCCTCAGGGCTGATTCCCCCCCACAAACACAAGCACCAGTAGGAGATGATATGTCCCGAACAAGACACTACCCACCAGATTGGTTCCCTTCAGAAATCAAGCAATGATTTTTAGGACATTGGTAAGCGGATGCCTTGTTTAACCATCTGCGAAACTTTTTTGTATGGAACCAGCAAGAATCCGAGCTCTGCAGTAATGAACAGCTGCTGTAGGGACGGCAAGGGGGATGGGCACGATGACCGAAGGGAAAAAGTTGAAGCACAGTTTGGTGTGAACAGGCTTGAGGGCAAACTGTTGGCGAGGCAAACATATTAACAAGAGGAAAAACCAAAATAGGCCTACTGGTGCCTATAGAAGCTGGTAATTGTGCATTGGAAGAGGCCACTGACAAACTTGTGCCCTGCAAAGAAAAACTGGACGTAGCCAAAGGTGTAGTGGCTAGCAAGGATAAAGTTGAAGTGTCCTGAGTCAAACTGCATTTACGATGGAAGCAGTCAATAATTCTAGCACCATACCCGCTGAGCCTCCAAAAGAAGAACCTCTGAACTGACGGGACAAAGGTTCAAAGTTTGAGTTTTCTGGATTGGTGGCCATGTCAAAATAAGTGTTCAACCTGTTGTGAGTTGTGTGTTTCAGAAACTCAGTATTCCTTCTGGAGGAAATAATTGTAAGAACAAATGAAGATCCTGGTTTTCCAGAGACCAAAAAGAAGCAAGCAAGCAAAAACACACATGGCAATGCCCCTGCAAACCTTCATGGAGACCCCGCTTTTTAATAGTGGCTCTGGGATACGCACATAAAAGATCCAAGTACTCCTTTGCAAGAGTCGAGCTTACAAGTTTTTCTGCAAGTTCTTCTTTCTACTAGTTCAAGTGCTGACTACTAGATAATATACCTGTAGGAGGCTTGTGGGAGCTAGGCTGTTACTGTGATTTTCATAATTCTGCGGAATCTCTTCTTCAAGCGCCAATGGCCAAACTGTGTTTTGGCTTCCATCAAACTTCTGACGCCAAGCCAAGAGTTGACCCAAAGCCACGGATGTCAAGGTCCATTGATGCTTGACATAACCATTCAATCAGTATCTTTGGTTCCCATAGTTTGAATACTCAGTTCAAATGTCAAAACAACTGGTCACTTGTGACATATCTTGACTGTTACTACATAGAAACATGGAAAGCTGGGTTAGGACCCACCTTCTGTTAATTGTCTGCTAGACTTTTATAAAGTCACTTGTCTTCTCTGATTTAGTTTAGCTGTTATATGTGGCTCACCAGAACACTTGACTGTTATGTTATGAAATGTGTAATGCCAATTTGAGGCAAGTTTAATTGTCTTTAAATTAAATTGTCAAGAAATGAGAAGAAATGGAAAAATTTGACAACATTTCTCTTAATTTCCAGGTGGATTTAGCAGGAAGTGAAAATGTTGGACGCTCAGGAGCTGTAGATAAAAGGCTAAGAGAAGCTGGTAAGAAGTCAAGTCCTTTCACAGCAAGAGGTGTTTGTTGACATTGTGCAGAACAAAATCAATTATCACATCTCAATAGTATAGTTGCTGTACATGTGTATCATAGACAGCTTCTAGTCCCTTTCATTATGATGACTGCAATACACAGTCAAGAGTGAGTGTGATTCAAGCACTTTGGAGTGGTGACTCCTGCAATTGATTCTAAAGTTTTAACTACCCTTCTCACGATGTCCAGTTGTCAGAACATACTTACAGTGAAGCTAGTGCTGTGATTACATTACGATGATAAATGTGTTCCATGTGTTTTAGGTACAATTAATCAGAGTTTACTGACACTCGGAAGGGTAATCACATCACTGGTGGAAAGGGCACCACATATACCTTACAGGTAAAGAGAGAAAGTTTAACCATCAATGAAAGTGTTTCTGATCAGAGAGAGAACTTATTCTTTCACAAGTGGTAATTTTGTGCAAACTGTGTTTAATGTTGAATGCCAAGAACCATTAGAACTGACTGTGTTGTCAATATACATGTAACCCAGGTTGTAAGGAACTACATTATCTGAAAGTGCTAATTTATTCACCGTAATTGTTTACACTGTATATATCAGGGATTTGACAGTATGGGTATTAACTATAAGTAACATTTTATTACAATGTAATGATGCAACGGTACAAAAAAAGGAGCTCAGTTCGAAAGGGTCTGCGCTCAACAGGACATTTGAAAAATGTGAATAGATCCACAATCATTGTCGATCTTTTCGACAGGGAAAGTAAACTGACAAGACTTCTCCAAGATTCTCTTGGTGGTAGAACAAAGACATCCATCATTGCCACTATTTCACCTGCTCTTTGCAATTTGGAGGTACGAATTTCTTAATGGAAGTTAATTCTACAGAGAGGAAAGATAGGACCACAGACATTAATGCAATGATTTTTTTTATTGTTGACTCATGAATGATGTCGCATCAGGCCATATTATTGTGAACTGCTCAATTTCTTACAGCCCCCTCCTCTATCTGCATAAGTTTTCATGAATTATCTGCATTCTCTGCCATAACCATTTACACTGTTCTGTTTAGTAATAATGTTATCGAAGAACAATCCATGATAGTTTATTGCAAAATTTTGCCTATTATCTTTTGACTCATGCCTGCTGTTATGGTGTTCATCAAGGAAACATTAAGCACTCTTGATTATGCCCATCGTGCAAAGAATATCCTGAACAGACCCGAAGTCAACCAGAAGCTTACCAAAAAAACTTTGATAAAGGTTTGTATCTTTGCTCATGTTCCAACCAGATCATGCTATAGAATGATAACAATTCTTGAAAGTCAGTTTTGCTTCTAGTAGATTGCATTTTGTCATGTTCAGTGATAAGAAACAGATGTGTTTTGGTTGATCTTTTTACTAATGCTAGGAGTTAATGCATTTCCACTTAACCAAATTTCAGCAGGTACTCTGTTCAATTGCTTCAACCCAAAACAGTTGAAATCTTTGATCCCAGTAGAACATTGCCATGCAGATACTGTAAATGTAGGTTAACAAACCCAAATTACCTTGATCTGCACCTTTTGCCTATAAAAGTCTTTAAATTAAATACTTGGAATAATAACAATTAATTTTACTACTCCTAGGTACACTTTACGTTACAAATTTGCTATCACTGATATTACACTCAAGTGAAGCTATGTTTGTAGTATTATCATGTATGATGTGTTGTTAAATGTAACGGTGCATCTTTACAGTAATTGCGGAGTTGTAGATCTCTTAGTTTCACACTAATTCGAAGAAATCTCATTTCACTTTCAGGAATATACTGAGGAGATTGAGAAACTTAAGAGGGACCTCTTAGCAGCAAGAGGAAAGGATGGTTTTTACATTGCAGAGGAAAACTACTTGTATGCATCCTCTGTTTATTTCATTGATTATTTACACTTTTATTTCACATCTCGCGTGCATTTTTTATTCAGTCTTGTTATCATTTTTAGAGCTATGCAACAGGAGATTAAAGCACAACAAGAGATTAACGCTGATCGAGAAGCTAAGATTTCAGCCCTTGAAGAAGAATTCAGAAAATTATCTGACCTTTTTACGGATACTCAACAAGAACTGGAGGTTAGATGTGTCGAGCTGGAGGAAAAAGAGAGCGAGCTTAACAAGACAAATCTCACCCTGCGCCAGACTAAACAAACTCTAAAAACAACTTGTGCAGAGAGAGACCAGAATCGTTACCTAATTGATGAGCACAGTCGAAACGAACATCACTTGCACTTACAAGCAACAGACCTTCTGCGTGTTGTTCAGGATAGTGTTGGTGACGTGGATGGTCTTCATTTAAAACTTGATCGTAAACGTGGTGTGGAGGCTCATAATATGAGTTCGCGAGACTCATTTGGCAAAGATTGCAAACAGCTGATCCAAGGAGCCAAGCAGAACTTGAACCAGTTTCAAGGAGAAAATATTGTGTTTTTTGATGCACTAAAGAAAACGTTAGGTATGTAAAGGCTGTTTATTTTGAGACATCTGAAAATGAAGGACAATACAGTGTGCATGCAGGCCAAATCTCACAGTAAGTTGGCATTACTGTCATTTTCATAATTATGCGGAATTTTGTTACCTTCAAACGCGAAGTGCCAAACTGTGTTTTAGCTTCCATCAATCAAATTCTGAACATAGCCCGGGAAAATCGACTCCGCCTCTGGAAAGAGAATTGGCGTTTTTGTTTCGTTCACAGCTCGAACACCATTAAGGATATGTTTTCGGAAATTCTTCAGTAAAAAGATCCATACAGATTCCATGGTTTTCCATCGTCGTCGAGTTTGAATATACGAATGTACCGTGGGAATCAAAGATGCTGATTGGGGGGTTAAAAATGTATCAATTGATTTCGTCATCCGTGGTTGGCGTCAGAAGTTTGATTGATGGAAGCCAAAACGCAGTTTGGCCATTGGAACTTGAGGATGAATTCGCAAAAATTATGAAAAACTCAGTAACTAAATGTCAACTTACGAACTATCAAATGAATTCCTTTTTGGTCAGGGAGCCTTGTGTCCAAGAAGTCAGAGGAATCTGTGATGCTTCAGAATCAGATGCAAACATTAAAGAATAGTGTTGTTACGCAGATGTCTGAAATCACTCTCAAGGATCAGGTGCAGTTTTGATTAATGCTCAGTAACTATTAACTCAAGATCGTCGTTTTATTTTTATTCCAACCGTGGTAAAAAAAAAATTATTCTTTTTATAAAGGAGCAAGTTGATGGTTGCAGTAAATGGCATGTAGAGATATCCAGTACAGTTCAAAGTAACAAGGTATCAAATAGATGGAATTAATTTTATTTACAAGTTTACCAACTGGATGTAACACAAGCTTAAGTACTAAATTCAATATGAGTGACTGTATTGTATCGGATATACTATGTCGAGCCGAAGGCGAGACATTTTATATCTGATACAATACGGGCGCGAATATTGTATTGTGCTTATGAAATGTCAGCATTTAAGTGTTAATGTACACTAGGTATTTTTGGTGATGCAAGACATTTTAACCGTTAAAATTGAAAGAAACATTTATGTAAATGAAGAGAAAGCTGTATCAGAAATACAGATATTGATTAATAAAACATTTCTTTTGTTTTCCCGGCATGAATTATTAATGAGTTTTATAACTTTATTTAACATCTGTTATACTACACTGTTCAAGGGGGTCTTCATAGCCGGGCTATTAACTGGGCTGTTCTAGACGGTTGGGTAGCAGTGCATAAACTTTACAAAACAACTGTTTTGATAACAGCAGAAATTTAGGTGAATACTCTATAATCTGTTGCCCAACTTTCAAGCAAGTCACTAAATATTTTCCTTTTGTTGGAAAATTAAAATTCATCTCTTTTAAAACTGTAACAAGAAGTATACTTTTGTCTTAATGTTTTCTTAGGACAAAATTTGCTCGGCACTAAGTTCACACCTGGACCAAGAATTTCTACCTAAAATGAAAGCGCTGGAAGACACGGTTCAATCCACGGTTGCTTTTCAACAGCAGTTGGCTTTGTTTTTCAATGAAAAGGTAAAAAGTCTTGTCTTTGAAACTGGGACAAGTGCGTTGTTTTACAGTATTTTGCACAGCTGTTTTTAAAATCGATTAATTGAATCTTGTGTGTGACGTCCATGTCCATAGAAGCTCTGTTATGCCCTCTAGTGCCTCTACATATGAAAGACTTGACAATATACATTAGTTTAAATGGTTCCAATGGTTCCTTTTCAGAAATGAAAACTAAAGGGCTGGGTCTAAGGGAAACTTTAGATCTTTTTCCAAGTTAACTGTAACCACTAAATGCGTGCACCCTTTGTATTTTGCAGTTGAATTATTTATCATCCATGGTGAAGACCTTTGTTGAGGGTCAAGACTCGATGCTGGAAAGTTTGGATGAAATGATCGAAAGGCATTCCCATGAGCAAGTGAGTATGATGTCTGCAGTGTAAACTTGGTTCCTCTTGTTTAAACTCACCGGTGACCCTGTTTTGATACAAACCTTCGGGCTTTTGTAATCTTAATACGGACTAATTACTGGGTTGCCAGTATGGCAATCCCAGTCGGAAAGTGGGTGGGATTTGTTACTGGGTTGCCGTATAGCAATCCCAGTCGGAAAATGGGTAGATTTCTCCGTTTTATTTTCCGTGTCGGTAAAAGTCTTGCCTGTCACTCCCCTGGTAAGTGGTGTCTTTGTGGATAGAGCCCTCTGCGCGTATTTGCTTAGGATCGAGAGGGTAGTGGAAATGCGTAGATTTCTCTGGTGGACACAGGAGAATCATTAACTTAGCCTGCAATGGCGTCGAAAATCATGTAACGCGAATGGCGTTTTAGTGGATCCTTAAACAAAATATACCCTTATGGAGCTCAGTAATGGAAAGTCAGTTGGATAACCTAGGCAGGCGGTGAAAAACCAACACCTGGAATCTCAAAAGCGACGAGTAATGGACTTCGACAACAATCTATCGCCCGTCGAGCCGAAATCAAAGTCAGGTGCGCTTTCGTTTCTTCAGCGCTGACACAAACAATTCCTACAAATGTACGAAGAATTTATTTCCACTTTTATATACTCCATAGATAACAATTCTGCACGTACTTTAAAAGAAAAACCTCTCTGACCATGAAAAAGATTTTTATTCGTACTTTTTACTTTGCACAAAGTACACACGAACTCATCGTAAAATCTCTCACGTTGGTTCTCGCGGTGTTGATGTGGAAAAATAGAAATAAAAGCTAATCAAAACTCGCTGTTTCAATGATGTAATGATCGAAGGGTGATAACCAATCAAATCATTTTCCACACATTCCAGGAAAAAATCACATGGTATTGAACACGATTACCAACGGTAAATCACAGAAGCTTCTTTTCAATATTTTTTCGGAGAGCGGGCGGCTGTACACAGGCTACTCCACGACCAAGTATCCCAAGGACTGAAAGGGTGGGGCATTCGCAAAGCAAGCCCTGCTGGATTCCTGGGCGCCCCCAAAATATAAGCAAACCAAGATGTTTTAGTCGTAATAGTTAATTGTTTTCAAACTAAGTTGCAGCTTTTAGAGGGCATTTTCCAAATTTCTTCACGCCCTTACTTACACTCATAATTATTTAATGAGATCCTTAGAATATCTGCAAGTAGTGGAAATCACTTCATAAAAATAACTGTCGTGTTGAAGAGCTACTTTTCGCCTGGAGAAACAATATTTTTCTTTATTTTTTGGCCAATGACAGCAATACATAACGTAATGTTTGCATTTTTTTTACCAACTTATGTTTAAGTTATTAACATGTACAAAATTTTATTGACCGATTTGTACCTTTTCTTAACTGTAGGCCCAATCTTTGGGAAAAATTGTGACCAACGCAGACTCTGTTTTGAACAACCAGAAAGTTCTCATGAAGGTAAGGCACTAACTACACCAGGGAAGGAGAGGAATCGTTTACATGAACATTTTCTCGAGCAGATTTTCAATTCATATGTAAGTGACAAAAGTAGACGGTTTTGCCATGGCGTTGCTTCATTTGGTCAAAGCAAACTAGACAAATTAAAAGAGTAGGGTATGATTTTGTCGCAGTCTGTTGTGACTTTAGTCCACCTCCGCCATTTTGGATCGCTCGTGGTTCTCGGATTGGAGATTGTCCCGAATAGTCTTTGCAATACAAATTGTTAAAAGGGTGGCTACACACTTCATCATTTGTTATATGTTGGAGAAAATGTTTGATCGAAATCAAAACATTCTTTCAACAAAAAAATATTGAACAAACGTCATCAAACATGCATGCTGCATGAGCTAACATTGTTGATACAACAAGTGTTTTTAACAATGTTGAACGTGTAGCCGGGGCTTTACTACAGTAAACTTTGCTATTATCTTAACACCGTTGCCAACACAATATAACAGATTACTCTCGTAAAATGTGAAAATCTGGTCACCTTAATTTACTACAGTAAACTTGCCTTTACCATGGTAAAAAAGGCTAAGAGTGACCTCAACCAATAACAACTGAAAACACTTCCAGTCGTTTTCTGTTTTTGACGCGCATGTAGGAGCTACAACAGACTTTTTTCAAGGAGATGATGTCAGTGTTTCAAGACATGGTCGAAAAGCAGACAGAGAAGCTGTCCGATGATGCAGAAAAGGTAAATATTAAATAACCCTGTTCGTTTGAAGATTAATCATGACCCCCTAATGTTTTTTTAGGATCAGTAAAGTTTGCGAATTTGCGAGGTTGAGCTACCACCCGAAAATGGAGAAACGAAAATACACTGAAACAAGATGTACTCCATTTAAGTTAAGGAGGATTTTATGGTGTCGACAGAAATTGAAGGCATGCCGTCGGGGTAAAAGACTCAAATAACGATTGGCTTAAAAAATCTCGCCCCACTTTTTCAACCAATGAGAAGCAAGATCCATTGCGACTTGAACTCGCTCATTTTCCCGCGCTTTGACGGTGTCACATGAAACGGATTAGAATTCTGATTGGGGCCCTTCGTGCTTTTTGCAGGTGTTGCTATTTGCCCGAAAAGCAAATTTGACTTTCATTTGATCAAACCATTGTTATCGTTTTCATCTGATTCTAAGGTAAAAGAGGTGACTACAGCCGCTCTAAAAAACGTGGAATCTACGAGTAATAATCTGAGAAGGTACGAAGAATTAAAGGTCGAGCTTTCTTATATGTTATAGATTAATTGTGCCGATATATCGTTAAGGCACCGTTACATTAGAGAGTCTTTTGTGCAACTTGCCTCACAACATTTTCGTCAAGGCTTTGGCAAGACAGCTTAAGCAACGAAAACGCAAAAAAATATGTACGAAATTGCATGTGTAATGAGCAAAAGACAAAAACGCAAAATAACCGCTCTTGTGAAGAATGTCAAAGTTTGTGGTCACTCTCTGTCCTAACTTCAGCGCTGTTTTGTTTCATTTTTTTCCGGATAACTGGCACATTTTCGTCTTGGATTGGAATCGTCACGAAGGGCGAAAAAAAAAAACCACATTAATTTATTCTTTGATTGTAGCTGACGTCACGGCTGCCATTTTGGTGGAAAGAACAATAGCAAAAAAGTCTTTTGAGACTACATTTTGCTATTGTTTTGGCACCAACATGGCCG
>NC_090874.1:5968659-5991159 GCF_036669935.1 Montipora foliosa
TACCCTGTACTTACCATAGGAAGAGGGGGGGTTGGGCCGGGAACAAAGCTCTAAGGAAAACAGCCCAGCAGCGAAAAACACATGGAATGACTTGACATCCGACACTGAGCGGTAAACTACGTAACGCCCCTGCAGTAAACCCCCCGGCCACCCCACACACCAACTCTGTGAGATACTGCTGGCCAGCAATATTGTTTCCCGTTTAACTTAGCCTAAATTACATTTAGCCACATTTAAACTCATCAACAATAGATAAGTTTGGGGAATGGTGCCTCGAAAGAATGGTGGAGCCACGAACACTCTGAACGCGTAGGGGTATCCATGACAGCCCTGTGAGCGGCAACCACCAGACCCAGCCCTCCAACGGTGCTTGGAGGGCGAAGGGCCCGCGAACAGGGGTGAAGGCGGGACTGAGGCCCACCAAACCTTCCAAGCACCAGAACCCAAACCCCGAAAGGAGAAACGGAAACATACCACGCCAGGAGCGAAAGCCCTACCGTCCCTGCATGTCCTGTGGGGTCTGGATGAACGATCATCGAGCAGCAGAAGATGCGAGCTGCCTCGAAAGTTGCGACAACGACTCCGCAGGGATACGAATATAAGACAAGTAGGCGGTGCTTGTCCAACGCCCCAGCGCTTGAATCTGATGGTCTGGGATGCCATTCCTTGCAGCTACCGTAGCTGCACCAATGCGAAAGCTGTGACTGGAAAACTTGCCATGGAGGCCAACTGATGCTAAAATGTCACGCAACCATGATGATAAAATGGCACGGGTTAACGGCCGTCCATCACAAAACAGAAACAAGGGGCCTGGCTCATTTCCCCTCAGAGACAGGTAAGCCAACAGAGAACGGATTGCACACAGAGGAAACTCGCCCTTGCCAATGTGCACGTAGCAGCCCTTGCGGAACGGATCTGTTTTCGAAGCCTTGACCCTAATACGCAGACACGAGGGAGACGTATCTGAATCCACTGCGATGTCATCCACACCCAGATGGATAGCAGGTGAAAAATTAGCAAGGCTCGGGACGGTAAACTCCGCAGAGCGAAGGAAGCCCAAATATGCTAAATTACATGCTGCCCAAAACATGCAGTGATCCGGAAGACGCAAATCCAAGGCACGAAAAATCGCCACCATGACGTCATCTGTAACGGGCAAGCGTAAAGAAGCAGCATCACCTTGAGTTCTTTTAATTCCTTTAAGCACCCTTTGCAACCGCAAACAATCCACAAGAGGATCAGGAAAGCCTTGGTCGATATGCAACGAGCGAACTGCTGAGAGATACACCTTGATGGTTGAGTGCCGAACAGTACCTACCAGAAAGGTCGCAAAAAGACACAAAGTCCATTCATCAGTAGGGCAGGGGGATCCAGATAGATGAATCTTGCCAAGTTGCAGACAGAAGTTGTAAAACTTTCTCTGGCCTGACACATAGGAGCTGCGAGTTGATGGAGCCAGCCCTTGTACCAAGAAATCACGACACTGGGCCTCTAAAGTGGAGGTATCAAAAGCTCCCAGAGCTGATGAGGGACTGGGACTGGGTGTAGCTGAGCCTCGGGGGCCAACCGCCTGAATTCCTGCCAACGAAATCGAGAGAGTGCATCAGCAATGTTATTATGGATGCCTGGGATGTGCTGCGCGGTGAAGGTAAAATTAAAGCGAGCAGCCGCCAAAAGGAGGTGACGCAAACGCTGCATGATGCAAGGGACCTTAGATGTCCTGGAGATCAAGATGTGTACCACTGCCTCATTATCTGACCGGAAAAGAACATGTTGGCGACACCATTGTTGACCCCACAGGTGCGAAGCGACCACGACCGGGAAAAGTTCCTTGTAGGCGATAGATTGACGTGTCTGAGAGGGGACCCATGCACCACTAAACCACTCTGTATTGAAATAAGCTCCGAAACCCAACGCTCCAGCAGCATCTGAGGTCACTTCCACATCGGAAGGAGCCGACATCCCAGGGATCAACCAAAAACTCACCCCATGCCAAGAGGCTAGAAAATCATGCCACCACTGAATATCCAGGTGAAACTCAGCATTTAAACGAATAGGGTGGTCCCGAGAACGGAAACAGCAGAGTAGATCAATCATGCGGCGCAGAAAGGTGCGCCCAGGCCACACTACCTTAGCGGCGTGGTGGAGATGGCCGATCAGGGATTCAAGTTGGCGTCTTGTGCACCACCTTTTGGGCCGCCAAGACTGAATCAGATCCTGTAACGCCAACAGCTTTTCGGCTGGCAGGCGGGCTGACTGCTCCAGTGAATCTAACTCGATCCCCAATACCACCAAACGAGTAGACGGGCCAATGCACTTGTTGGGATGAAGAGGAAGGCCAAGCGAGCGGCAGACAGCTAGCGACGTCTGCAAGTTCCTAGCACAATGCTCTGAGGTCGGGGGGCCCGCTGTAAGGAAGTCGTCAAGGTAATGCATCAGGTCTGCTACACTGTACTTATTCACGATGATCCATTCCACCAGATCTGCCACACAGTTAAAAATGTAAGGCGCAGAGCGGAGACCGAAGGGGAGGGCCAAATCGACAAAGAATTGGCCACGCCACTTCAGCCCCAAAAGATATCGATCCTCCGGATGAACTGCGATATTGCGATACGCGGCCTCCACATCGAACTTAGCCATCATAGCCCCAGGCCCATGCTTGGCAACCATGCTGATTATCTGGTCGAGTTTAATATAGTGCATAGAGAAATCGTCAGGATTAATACCATCGTTCACACTTGAGCCCCGAGGGGATGACAAGTCCACAATGAGGCGCCATTTTCCCGGTTGACCTTTTTTTTTTTTGGGGATTACTCCGAAACTGCTTAGTTGTAAATTGGGCAAGGGGGGAAAAAATCTCGTTGGCCAGATAATCGTCAATCACCGTCGGGTTCTGGAAGGCTGACGGTTTATTCTTTTTGGCTACCCGTAATCTGCGAGTGGGGCGGAATCCCAAACGAAAACCATGCTGGAGGCCGTCGAGAACATAAGAGACTGCTTGTTGATTCGGGTGCCCGGCCAAGTTCCGCCTAAATTGAGCAACATTCAATGGGGAAACCACCGACACAGGATGAAAAACGGGATACCCTAAAAGGGAAATTGCAAGAAAACAACATTTTGGAATGATATGCTAGCACTGAAATTATAATATTCACCAACGCACAAACAGACGCAGGGCAAACAAGTTTAATGCTCACCAAAAATACAGAACAAAACAAAGGCATACAACTACCACGAAGCATAAACCGGGAATGCTTAGGAACAAAAACGCAAACCGATGTCCCTGTATAACGAAATCTATGCGCGAGGTAGATACCTGAAAACCTACAGGAGCGCCTCATGAAGGGCGCCCTAAAGTCACAAAATTGAACCTAAAAAATTTTAACGCGAGGTGAACACAGTCACTGGCACCTAGGCAAACGGGGCTAAACACAACAGAAAAGAAAAAAAAAAAAAAAAAAAAAAAAAGCAAGACATGGTAACAACTACATTGCAGCAGGGCAGAGCCAGCTTTAAGTCAAATACGTCGAGCCTTGGTACGCGAAGACGACCCAGAGACGCTTGGGGAACGATCACGACGTTTGGAATCATCACCGCTGCCCTTGTCTGGCTTGGTCGAACATGCACTCGAACGGTGAGCGCCCGAACAGAACGTGCACCGATGTGCATAACGACACGATGCGAACGGAGCCGTGTAACGCCCCCTATTCCACGACTTGCAAACAATGGCGGCCGACGACGATCCTGGGGGCTCGAGAGACTCGTGACATTGTGCCAGGGAAGAGCTGCGAACTGACGAACCAGCCGTGTGAAAATTAAACAATTCCGCATTCATGAGGGACCAATCTGTAAGGCGCGTAGCGGCAGCGTGTTCGCGGAAGGATCGATCGTAATCGAGCCACACCCGCCCAGAAAAATGGCGATAAGTACGCAAGATCAAAAGCTGGTACTGCATCAAGTCCTTCCAGCGGTGAGGAAAATGGTTAACCAAAATAAGAGAGAAAATGGCGAAGGCCTCCATCCACGACGCAATGTCCTCAATGCGCCGGCGTTGTTTCCTCGGTTGAGAAGTCAACACAAGCCGGCCATCCAATAACAGTTGCGGTTCTGGATCTTTCTGTACCAAGTTGACCGCCAACAGATCACTCAAGTCGGTGAATTTGCCTGCGACAATCTGGGCGACGATCTTAGCCGGAACAGGCGAAAAACCGGGACCAACAACGAACGCTTGGTCCAGCAGCGGCGAAGGAAGCACGGCAGAACGATCGGCGATATCGCGAATCGCACCATTTTGCAAATTGGGTACGTTTACTGCGCTAGTAACGGACGACGACAACGAAGGAGTCGAAAAGGTCGACACAAAAGAAGGCACAATTACAGGCATAGACTGAAGTGGCCTACCTTGATGCGACAGTCCTCCTCCAGCGGCCAGAAAACTGTTGGCTGAGCTGCACAGCGACGAAGAACCGCTCTCAAGAACACCTCCTGAACACCCGCCCGCCTGCACAGTGGACGAAACAGGAGGATTTGCAAGGCCGGAAACCACCGAGGCGGTGGCGAGCGATGACGCCTGATTGTTGGCTGGTTCAGCAGCCAAAGCAGCTTGCACCGTCCGGGCAATAAAAGAAGCCATCGCCGGCGAGATTCCAGCATCTGAATTAGACGCCTCAGGGGCTTGCAGATCGCCAGTTTCCACCGCGGGACGAATATCAATATCGCTGGGCGTGGGCGGCAAAACAGGAGCCGTCTGTAAACTGTTGTTCGTATTTCTCGTGGCCGGCATCGTAAAGTTAAAACCGAAGCGTCCGAAGGCAAGGAAAAACTCTAACAAAGCTCTAAGGAAAACAGCCCAGCAGCGAAAAACACGTGGAATGACTTGACATCCGACACTGAGCGGTAAACTACGTAACGCCCCTGCAGTAAACCCCCCGGCCACCCCACACACCAACTCTGTGAGATACTGCTGGCCAGCAATATTGTTTCCCGTTTAACTTAGCCTAAATTACATTTAGCCACATTAAACCACACCCATCTCGATACAAGCCGTCCACCGCGCTTTACTTGTACGTTTGTACGCGGTGATTATTTGCTGTTTTAAGACTCGTAAATCCCTTTACAAAATGTAAAAAATGCTGTTAAAAAGTATGAAAGATGGTGATTTTGAAACTATAGTTTATCCCGGTCGACCGATGCCTATTTCTTAATGTGAATTTTCGTATTGCTTGAGACAAAAATATTATCCTAGCAATATCGCGGTTCACTGATATATCTACGTGTTGTCAAATCTGTGAAAGGATGGTAGTATTAAATTATCCCTTTGGAAACTTTTGTAGCTTGCAACTCAATGGCAGAACATGTTGGATGAATCCTTTTCTCAGCACATGGACGCGATCAGGTCATGTTCAAGCCAACAGCAGCACGCTGTCAAGGTGGGTCATAAATTGACCACGGGCCGTGGAGATCTATAATCATCGCAGTTATCAGCGTTACTTTGGCAGTAACGAAACGATCACCAGAAAAAATCTAGACAGCTCGCAGTCCCTTGAGAGTCAGTCGAACCTCCAGCTTTAGTGACGCAAGCGAGCCGAGGGTAGAATCCCGTCACTAAAGCGGGAGGTTCGTTTGACTCAAAGGGAATGCGAGCAGTCTAGAAAAATCTAGCTTGAACTCGCGGTATTTGAACTCATGACCTCTGTGATACCATTGCATTGCTCTACCAATTGAGGTAACTTAGAGTTAGTATAGTAGCTCCATTAGTCATGGGTCCAAATTTCTCAGGCTTTCAGTTGTCTACAAAAATTTGGTTTATCAACGGAGTTGATAATGTAAATTGACCACCGTACAGAGATTCTAAAAGCTAAAAGTTGTCTACGTCGTTTTATAAAATCTTCATGTTTCTATCCGCAGCTTAAAATATAGATGTCTTTCATATATATGTAGCTGCTTCAAACTGACCACGTTTTTGTACACACTAAAAGGCTGGCGTTTTGGAGGAAGCGATTTGTAGGTCACAAGTTCTCAAATTGATTTTTAGGGCCCGAAAACACCTGGGAAGCTTTAGAAACTGCCCAACCACCGGTCATGAGTCCTTTCAGCTGCCATGGTTTTCCAATGAAAAGTGATCCCATGGGAAATGAGTAAGATTTTGGGACATCAGCGTAGCCCTCTTTAGCTGAAACTGCTCTGTAAATGTTGTAAAACAGTAGCTTCATGCATATACACTGTGGCTGTGCGTTTTGTGTATGTCGAGTTATGATGCTCGAAGACTGAAGCTTTGAAGGGACAAAGAAAAAAAGTCTAGAAGTACCGAGAGCTACTCGAGCTACCCTAAAACCGTGAAGACTAGAAATATTTATGAAAGTTATTGTTTCAAGTAAAAGCCAATCATGCGCGAGAAAACTAGACTGCAACCAGTAACGGTAATTAGTTTTTGCTTTCATGTCGCTTTTGATGTCAAAATCAAATCAGTGTTCACGGTTTTCGGATTCGCACGGTAATGGCCCCTTCATTTCGAAAGTAACTTGATAAATGCATGCTTGAGCACGAACCATTTTTCCGTTTCTCTTGGTTAGTTGTGCGAAGAGCAAATCAAACAACATGTAAGTGAGATTCAGCACGCGTTAGATTGCCATGGTAACACGCTCCAGGAAATGACTGCTGCACAGGAACGCCAGTTGTCCGACCAATCAGAGGCAGTCAACGCATGGTCATGTGACCAGAACAAACTAGTTGAGCAAGTTGGTTCAAGAATAAACCAGTTTCTCGAGGAGGAGTTGAGGGATGATCTTCCCACAGGTTTGTCCAAAGATTTCTGATCTGAAACTCGTCTAAAACTGATTCGAAGTGGATAAAGGGGTTTAGTTTTCAGAGAAACTGGTGTTGCGTCGGTGGGAAAGTGAAACAGAAAAATGGGTTTATCAAGTCGGTTGATAAACCCATTTCTGTGTAAAGTTGATTCAAGTGCACCGCGATTTGAGATATGCTTTTTTTCTTCTGATGATGATCTTTTATTTATTTATTTTTTATTTATTATACACTATTCACATTACATTTTATCAATACAGTACTCACACTAGTTACTATATAATACTGACAATACTATACATAACCATCATCTACTTTTACACTAATCCATAACGTTTTTATAAAGAAATACTTTAGTGGGGTCACAGCTATACAGTGATGCGCTTACCGGTAGAAAGGGAGCAATAATACTTTAATATTTCAGATGCATAAAAAACTTTTGGAGATGTGCTTTGCTATTTCTTGAGGTATTACAACAGAGATTGGCAAGTTATGAACTGATGCATTTCGGGGATACACGGAACGAAAACCAACATTTCATTTGATTTGACTTGATTTGACTTAACAGTATCCCCAATTAGCACTTCAGCACTAGAACGACCATGCAGACACTTAAATAAAGTTCCTTTCCTTTCCTTTTAACACTTCAACTTCCCCTAACAATAGTAGTGATTATGACCTTTCTCTTACTAGTTCCGATACTCTACTACTGAGCGATGAGAGACTCTCAGTAGGAGCCAGGGCATTAAACGATACATGGATATGATCTAGGTTCATTTAAAGGGGCAGTGTCACGCTATTTTAGTCAAAATTCAAAACACTAAGAGACGTCTTTGTGTCAATGAAGAACAAAAAATAATACTGTAGTTTTGTTGCTAATGGCCATTGAAGGGCTCTGAAGGTATTCTTTGTTGTTTGCAGCCAAGGGTGGAGGGGATTGAAATGGATTGAAAGTTGACCATTTTTTTTTTTACGTTTGGAGACGTTGTCCTTTGAAAGTCACCAAAAGTTAAATACAAATAGCTTTTTTGTGCCATATTATACTTCGTATTCAGTTCAGTGACTTGTCAGGAGTGTTATACGAATGAGCTAGAGTACTAATTTAGATTTTTACGCAGTTTTTACCTGAAAACAGTAAATTTAGTATGACAGTGCCCCTTTAACTGAGGTTTGCATTTATGGTCTTGTTCATTCTAACTGGTAAGTTGTGCCAACGACAGGGTGACGCAAGTATCCCAGTGCCCAAGCTATTGTTTGATGCCTCCACAACCGGTGAACTTTCCAAAAGCAACGATTTCCGTGTTTGTTAAAATAAGATGCTGGAGAAGCCTCTAAGAATCATGCCGAGATTTTGGGGTGTTATCATGATACCCGCCGTTTTGCTGCTGGCGCAAGTTTCCCCGGTTCTCGTAATGACAAAACCAGAAGATGTAACGCCCAAACAAATTTACCCTAGTGCTTGCACCGGAGCGCAGATTGCGTTATCGTTTGTGCATTTATCATTTCGTCATATAGTCGAATACTCAGATACCACGCAGCCCTTTAAGCCTGGTTTTCACTAGCGGCGCATGCGCAAGCGCAAGTACAAGCGTAAGTAGGTTATGAACGTCGACATAAGAATCAAAATCAAACACGGCATCCGCCATTTTGTTTGAATGCTCAACGAGTGGAACGAGTGCTTTACTTGGCTAGACGTAGCATATTTCCTTGTGCTTATGCTTGTGTCAACCCCGTTTTCACGGTGAAGTAAGTCCTCTTATAGTTGCGCTTGTACTTGCGTAGCTAGTGAAACCAAACTTAACAAAGTCTAATTTTATTAAAACCGGGTCTAGTATCGGATTCAGCTCTATTGTGTTAAGGATTAGGCTCCATTGTTTCCATTGCATACTATTTGGGCCTATCGTTCCCTGACCCCAAAGATTGCTTTCCTTATCAAGCAATGGATTTGGAATGAAAAAAAGTCATACTTTGTTATCGCTGCGTAAAATCACGAACTCTTGTATTGTTCGTACTGGTGCGAGTTTCACGGCGTTCCTCGTTTTGTATCGTTTGCAGGTTCCACACCCCAGAGGCGTCCATTCAATTACCCCACTCAGCTCATCCGAACTGAGCCACACGATGTGCTGAAGGAAAGGTTTCAAGCCAGTTACGTTGTGCCTTTTTCACCAGATCCTCCACAAGTCAAGGTTTAGTATATGCTATCATTTTATAATTGAATATTATTGGTACCAGAAGCTCATGAAATTGAAGCGTGTAACTTGCAACACTTTTCCTTGGAGAAAAGCTGGGGGTTTTAGGACACCAATTTTATACCCAAATATGGACGAAAATAAGATCGACGCTGCACGCGCGGGAGAATGTACGAGCTACGTTACATCCAATTTTTAAACTAAAAAAGCTTCTGTCGGTACCTAATGCAATCTGAATTTTGATACACTGAGTAGCCGGTGTACTATTCATCCTCAGGAGCGCACTCCATGGAACCCTAGAAACTTTTTGGACCTCTTACATTTCTCGTCCCCAGAGCTCGCTTTTCTTTTTGTCAGCACCAAGAACACGGACTCTTGCCACAGCCAAAGCAGAAGTCTGCGATCACGGACTTCCGGCTCTTCTGCGCATTCTCAGAAATGTGAAAAAATAACGGTCGTCAACGGTTACAACATTACACCATTACCGCGACTGCGCGTATTTTCATTGGCCGTGGCCACAGGCCGCGTTCTTGGCGCTGACCAAAAGAAAGGCGGACTCTGGAGACGAGAATGATCCTCTTACGGGCTTTTCAATTAAGGAGTTGGTCACGGGTGATTTCCCTAATTTAGTTGTTCTGTTTACAGAGTGTTTCAAGTGAGGAGGCTGTTCCTGTGTTTGAACTGAGCCGGGCCAGTACAGTGAGTTCCGACAATGGTGTATTTCCACTACGGAATAGTGAGGGAGATGATCGCATCCCGGATAATGACAGCCTTGAGGGTGACGAATCCGCAACTGAGGAATCTTTGTTTATTGAGCCACCACAGGTAGTGTAACTTAAAACACTGAAGCCTACGGTAAACGCGGCGAGAATGGACTGAGGGGTGTCGAGAGGGGAATAGAAGGTAGTGTTCAGAGTGCCCCCGGGGGGGGGGGGGGACGGAATAGCCCCAAGCCTATTTCCTTGTGAGGTAAATTTTACTTAGCGTTTCCTTTTACCTGCCAGAGGAAAAACCGTCATCAGGTGTAAAAAGTCGAAATCAGCCTAGTTGAATCTTGGAAACGGTAAGTATATGGGTTGGGAGAGGCAACTTCAGTTTGCCCATTTGCGTGTTCCTTCGCTTGTCCCCTCCTTCAGGTATTGAGCAACGCTTCATGTCCTTTCCTCCCCCCCTCCCACGCCGAAGCTCCTCAAGAGTTAGCCACGCGGTGGAACTCCTCCATACAATCTTGGAACTATTCAGTCCCCTCTCAATTCGAACGTACGTTTTCATGTGTAATAATAAACATGAGAAAATTACTCGATTCTGATGGGCTGAGAGCAGTGCAGTTTAAGTGTAACACAGTGCAAAAGTGTAATACCATTGCTAATATGATTGGCTAATAAACAATAGGGTCTGGTCAGAACCAATCAAATCTTTTGTTTTCAAATCAAGCGCGCGCCCTGGATGGCGGAATTTTTCCTTGATTGCGTGATACGCGTGCGTTTCTTCTGCTTAACCATCTCGAACTTTTTCATGTATATTATTAATAAGTAATCACGTGATTGTTCTCGTAAAATTTGGAATAAATGAGCACTTGTAAATTTTTTCCAAGACTACAAATTGCACTCGCCCTACGGGCTCGTGCGATTTTGGCCGTCTTTGAAAAAATCTACTCGTTCTTATGTACCCCTGTATTCCAAATTGCACTCGAAATCATGTGATTACCTATACTTATTCACTTTCTGTTTTCTTGCTTTCATTAACAGCTTGTGAGCTCGGCAGCTCGCAACAAGCTTATCTCAGCAGGAACACCCCGCGGCAAAGAAAATACCGAGCTGACCAAATCCGCAAGTGTTAGCAACCTTACAGGAGTCGGCAGCAAGATTCCAATGATGAATAAATTCAAAACCCCCGTCGACCGCATCAAAAGACCTCTGAAATCTATGAACACACAATAAGACGTTTTATGAATTTGATTTTGCTGGAAGAAAGCGTAGTAGAAACAGTTGATGAAATTGTACATGAAAAGAAATCAGATGTTGAATTATCGCATAGTAGACTTCATTAAAAATGCAATGATTGTGGGGGTTAAATTGGTAGCAACGTGATTCAGAACTGCTGTTTATTCTTGCTCAAGGATAAGTTTGAGAAAGAGAGTTTTTGATTTCCAAATGGATAAAAACATAATATAAGAGATACGCACATAACCGAACTAACCTCCATCGAGAGAAATTTAGTTGGTCGATTTCTTTTGTATGATGAGAAATGTGGAGTGTGTCAACAGCCAGGTTTATATTTCTGTGGAACGAAGAGAGGGAACTTTTTAAATGGACACCGTCGAGCCTCGATTGCGCGCTTGTTTCGGTCTTTAGAAGCGTTCAAATGTAAATTTTGATGGACAGGCTTTTCGTATGTTCAGTTCATGAAGACAGATACCTAATCGCCTGAAACAGCTAATTGTAAGACGATGGAAATAAACGCTTAACGCAAATAATGGTAAAATTCCATTGTTTATTTCTTTCCAGTGTATACAATATTCTCCAAAATAAAACGTATTCATATATTTAGATTCTTAGTTGTGAATGCTGGTGTTGATCATTCCACCAATGAAAGCCGGACGGTATTGATAAACTTAAAACAATTCGTAAAAATATTGAAGGGCCACAGCCAGGGTAAAACATAGTCGAAATTTAAAAAACGATCTCTGGCTAAAATGATTAAAAACTACGAGCTTTCGACTGCCCGAACTGCAGTCTTCGACGGGTAAAATGAATGATAAGAAAGCGATGAGAAAATTTGAATAAAAAGCGTGAATTGCGAAATAAAAATGTAAATGGTCATTCATTTTACCCGTCAAAGACTGCAGTTCGGGCAGTCGAAAGCTCGTAAGAGGAGGTAGTGCGGCCCAGTGGTTAGGGCGCTTGCCTTGAGATCGGGTGATCCCGGGTTCAAGACCCGCTCTGACCACTCGTTGAATTTGATCCTGGTAGTCCCTGGTTCAACTTCCCAGCTGCACTTGTAAATAGCCAACTGGTTTGCCTCCGGCCAGTTGGGATTCTTAACAGTTGTAGTTGTTGTGTTCTGTTGTTTCGTTGATTGTGTTTCATTGGCCCAGCGGTCAATTAAGTATGTATTGTATTGTATTGTATTGTAGTTCTTAATCATTTTAGCCAGACATCGTTTTTTAAATTTCAGTTAAAACAATTCACTGGACACAGTTACTGGGACTTCCACAAACATCGAATATTTCTTTTTGAGGGAAAAACACGATAGTGGAGTAAATAATCGACTTATGTTCGAAAACATAACCCTGTGAACACCACTCTATTGCACCATCAAAAAAACACTTTTGCATATCTCGCATTCCCACCCTCAAGGGTCGTCATCTTTGACTACTTCGTTATTCAAAAATACTTATATCTATATCTTCATATACATTTATCGAATTACATCAGCGTCGTTAGGAACCACACGTTTTTTCGTTGTGTAAACCAAGCAGCGTCTGCCTGGTTCCCAAACGTCACTCTCGCGATGCGAATTTGCGCGCAAGGGAGGGCGGGAAGGAGAAAGCAGGCTCTGCGCCTGAAGAGGAGGGAGGAGTAGCGTAAAAACTAAAATAAATGAACTCGAGAGGACTGTTACTATCAGTAACGAGAAAGGACTGGTAACTACTCTAACCAACTTGCGCTGAAACTAATAAATATCTGGATATTTTATAGATCGTTTTTACTGTCACGCAACAAATAAAATAAAATCCAAACTGTTCAATGAAATAAGCCAAAAATTTGGTCAGGTCTGTGCGGTACATCGTTTCTGAGTAATTTGTCAAAGTGTTTCGCACAACTTTATATAGATCCTGGTTTTGTATGAAACTGCCAATGTTGGTGTAGCCCGCCCCCCTGTTGTGCACCAATATGGCGGTCAGAAATCAACACGAACATCTTGAATTCACTTAGCGATGATAGCGCTTACTTTTCGCTCATGAGATAAAATCCATGTGTATGAAGACATACCCGTCAAAATTTGGATGCAGGAACGCGGAAATTCTGGGGGTGACTATCCCCAGGAATTACCGCGCCTAACTGAAACAGTCGAAAAGTGCAACTCATTCTCGACACTGCTATACACCTTATTCCAAAATGGCCGCTGATTTATGCGGATACAAATTGGCCCTTGTTGCCTCGTTCAAGATAAAATATTCTTTTGAATTTTAAGGTTAAGAACGAGGCATCAAGGGCTTATTTGAATAAAAACAAAAGAATATTTAAATGGAGGCCAATCATATAGTATCAACCGGCTTGGAATATACGATTATTGTATTGTTCTTTTGTTGCTGCACAATTCGAAACTAGCCTATTATATCATGACACTGACAGTTGGAAATGCCGGAATTCTGGGAATTGAACATTTTTCTTTTAAAATTCAACCTAGATATCCGGACTTGGGACTCGAACCTACGATTAGTAGCTTACTGGTCACCCCTCCCAACCACTTAACCACCAAGTCGCCGCTTGCTTCGACAAATTTTTTAAAAAATAATCTAATTTATTTGAGACCGGGCTGTAAACGTGCGCTAACACTCGCTAACAAATTATTTTACACAACTAACGAGAAAGTTCAGGCCACACTAACAGGCACAAAGTTAACCATTTTGAAATCAGCGCTTGGGCTTGATCATTTAATTATAGTGATCCTATTCTAGATGCCAGGCAACAAATAACAATTATTAAAGAAACTTTGTAGTTTCCTCATCGTGGGCTAGTGAATAGAAGCTGTTCCTATAAGCCAAAGCTCCGTGTTTAAATTCTGTCCAGGGACTACTTTTTTTTCTTTTTATCTGCTATACACTTGTCTAAGTCCTGGGACTTAGACCAGTGTATATGGCATGTAATTATGATTATCAAATACTCAACGCTGGGTGACATTATATGATTATCGTAATTCTGCTCTCGAGAACATGTTGAAAAGTCACCCTATTGAAAAGTCTCCCTATTGCTTCCTTTCCCCAGGATAACGTTTGGAACCTATCTGTACAGGACAGTGTTTTTAGCGCGTGCTGACAAAACTAAGTTCAGATGAAATACGTCTTTTAGATAACATATTTATTTCTCATCACTCACTGCAAAAAAACTGTCGGTTAAGAATAGCAAACATTTTAATCCCATCAGACAAAAATTGTAAATATTTGATATATGCATCAATCAATTGCACTCATCTTTGTACAATATGTTTTAAACAGTATTGATAATGATGTTAATAAATTGAAGTTTTACCAAGGGAAGTACTTTGAGAGACAAGGATCAGTGTTAACGAAAGTCTGTCCTTTAATATGCCATAATATACAGCCTTTCTTCTTTCTGAGGCAAAGACGGTGAAGCTATGCAATTGGACTCAACTGATTGCTTAGAGAATTAGCCACAAAGAGATAAATCTCCAAAAGAGCAGCTCAGTGCAAAATGAGATTCATGGTACTGCGCATGACAGTCGCTGGCGAAGTGTGTCCTTACACATAAAAACTTCATCTATATACTTTTTTGATAAGGTTTTTTAAATTGAATCTCGTTAATTCGCTGTCTTGGACAACCTTCAAAATCTGGTGATTTTGCCCAAGTGATCATTGGCCATTTTCTGTAACCGAAACAAAGAAGTAACATAAAAATGGCATAAAAATGGAGTTGAACCGTCCCGGGTGAAAGAATTGGAAAACCAACTTGGCGCCATTTCTTTGTCTAAGGACATAAATATGGCCGTTGTGGAGTCATGGAAAAAGGCACTGCACCTCATCCTATGTAAAATCCACCACAGGATGTTTGAAAACAAATACTTTGCGATACGTAAGCTATCTATCTTTGAAAAAGATTCTTATAACAAGCGGGTTATTATTTCCTAATGAATTAAAACATTCTATACATATTTATTAGAGTTGTTGGTCTCTCAGACTAACTCGAGAATTTTTCACTTGTAATTCAGTACCACTTTTCAATTTCAAAGTGCTTCCTTCATTCTTCAATTTAAATATATTTATGTCTCTTTCATATATATATATATATATATATAGGGAGTCTGTAAGTCGATTTTCTCGTGGAACAGTGCTCAATACTTTAAAGCAGAGCGGAATAAATACTTAAAGAGGAAAAAAGGACGCAACTACATTTCCCGACAAGCCTGTTTCGTGAATCGCTTCACTCTTCAGGGGTGAAACCCCTGAAGAGTGAAGCGATTCACGAAACAGGCTTGTCGGGAAATGTAGTTGCGTCCTTTTTTCCTCTTTAAGTATTTATATATATATATATATATATAACTAACTGCAGACAGTACTGTTTCGGCCTTCTGGGCCTCATCAGTGCAGTGCTGATGTCTGGGATGGAGGTTGAGCTTATAAAGCCACCCCAAGTGTCCCACACATGTGGTACACCTAAGCCATGCCAGAGTGCTCAAACTAGCGAGCTAGTGAGCATGCGCATATATATATATATAGTATATATGTTAGTCTCTAACACACCTCTTTAAAAATTCAGTCACCTTTTCTTTCAACGCTTTTTTAACACTTACAAAATCATCCAATTTTCTTTTCACTTTGTCTCTATTTATGAGATCAATTGACCTTCTAAACATTGTATATTCAGTTGATCTTTAAATCTACAACTGCCGCTTCAATTATAAATTAGCGAAAGTTGAAAATGAACAAACAAAACCCCTTATCATTTGCAAAAATATGATACTCTCAGATGAGGCAATAACTTTGTACCTTCCCGGAATTCCTGTCCATTAAGAAATTTCAATCAAATTATATCCTCAATAATGATGCTGGAACCAAAAGCAACGAATTGTAAGATTTATGTTCCATATTTTTGCCTCATCGCACGTTACTTCATAACAACTGCATTATCATCCTTTTGTGGCAGGGAAGAAAGAAGAAAGCTGTGGAATGACTTCATGAAATTTGGTATTTAAAGTAAATATGTGATCGCTGTGTTTTAAATACATCAATTCATAAGCTACATTTTATTTACCCCCCATTGCGTTTTTGCCGCGAAAGATTTATAGCAAAGGAGAGGTTACATTCGGAATTTCCAATCGCAAGATGGTTTTTCAAACACTGCTTACTCTTCGAAATCTTAATTTTGTTCCGCTCATTGAATCCGGCAATTATTTACATCAGAACGTGATGCGAGTTTTCTTTCACGAAACAAAAGACATTTCGACGACATCTAGCCAGACGAATATTTCTCTCACATAAATTTTTGCTGTCAATTCTGAGGGAGCGAGAGAAATAGTATTGAGCGAAATCGTTAGTTTTGCTTTTCGATAAGGCAATAAAAGGGTTAAGATTAATTAAGGATCTTTAGCAACCTTTTTTCGACAATTGCATAGGTTTAGGTTTACTTGAGGTCCTATCCACCTCTGACGTCATATGGACTTTCGTCTCTGGAAGAAAATACTCTACTCGTTTACAGCTTGGAAGCCATACTAGTCACTTAAGGACGTTAGCGCCCATTTCTACTGCGCATCCTTACAGCGCACGCAAATTCACATGCCACGTCATGCGTCGAGCGCGCGCGCTTAGTACTAAAATGAACAATGATAGGGCAGATGGTCATTGCTATAGCTTTGCTTGGATTTAACGATCTTAGATGTTCGGTGACCCCACTCTTCTTTTGAGAAACAGATTTAATTTTCAATTATCTCCGCATTGTCCAAAAATGAACAAAAAATCAATGTGGGAAGTTTTTGTCCTCGGGACATGGAATCCTGCCATCTTGCGGCTGCAAGGCGCATGAAACTATGGTCGCTAAATGCTAACTTGTTCTTTAAGGAACCTCAACAATTAACTAAATTCACTTGATGGGTCCACTTAAACAAAGTTTGGTAGAGAACATTTCACTTCAAAGATGTAATTGCAATATTTTTGGACTTGCAGACACTGTGGCCTTATTCTCTAAAGAATCCGGAGTTTTTCAGATTTAGGGTGTTCTTCCGGGCAAGTTCTCCAAAACGAAGTCGGTAACCCCCCATTTTTTTTACATTTCTGACATCGCTAACTCGTCATCTTTCAATGGTAAAATTTGCAGAAAGAAATCAATGTTAGAAAAATTTTCGCGCGAACGTCCTTAAACCAACAGAATTTTTTCGTTTATTTGAAATCAGAAATAATTTTTTACATTTCTGGGAGATTTTAAGAATTTAACTCTTGTGGTTGAGATAATTTTTATATCTAACCAAACAGTAATTCGATGAAGTCTTAAATTAATAGATACCAAGGGAATCAAACGGTAAGCTTAAAAAAAAAAGAAAATGCTTCTAGGGTAGTTTCGCTCTTTCATGAAGAAATGGTTTTAGATTAAGGATGTCATTGTTTTTCAAATCAGTTGCTTTTCAGCTCCGAGGGTGTTATCGGAAACGAACACCTTACGAAGATGAACTCATCCGCGTTTCTTTTTTCCGGAAAAAGTATAATCTTACGAAGTGACACTCGAACTGAGAGCAGAGTCCGGGTGATTAAGATAGTATATCCAGTAAAAAGCTACGAACGAAAAGTATATTAGGGGAAACAAGATTCGCGCTACGATGTCGATCCAGTGAGTCTTGATGATGGATGGGGCTTTATGGGCCTCCTTTTCCTCTTCTTTGCTTGGGCCGTTCATCTGTACCATCGGAATCTGTTCGTCTGGTTTATTCTTGTCGTCTATTAAGGTTGCAAGGGTTTCTGGAGGGATGTCCTACGTTAATTAAACAATATTGAAACCATAAAATTAGTAAAAAAGAACTTACCAAAAGGGCGGCCGGTTTGGCAAGATATCTGCGGCCAACCTCAAAATTGACATTACTTGAGGTTCTCATATAAAACACTGCTAGCACCCAGAGTCCATCACTCAATGGACTCTTGCTAACACTTGCCTTTTTAGCGTTGATTGGCAGCGTAAGGGTCCTTATTTGAGAGGGGCACTTTTATGTGATTGCTCCCATGGAAAATAGCAAGACGTACAGAGGGTTGAGCTATGACCGAGCGAGTTAAACCACAGGTAACCCAGGCTCACTGTGTGTAGGTAAATATAGAGAACATATGAAGCGAAGTTTAGGTCTGAAAATTTGCTAGAAAATGGAAATAAAAATCGATAAAACTTACCATGTGGTGAGCTGTTGTTGTCTTTAATACGTACACGAAGTTTCGGGGAAAATGGTCTCAGTCTCCCTTCACCTACCTTCATAATATAGTGACAAGGTAGGAGACGGAAGCCAGCTTATGGACTCCGATCGACCCAAAACAAGCGCGATTTTTTTCGCGAAAATCGAATCCAGTCGCTAAATAAACACGCCAGGCTCGTGGAACATGAATTTCTCTAAACCATGAATCCACTGAAGCATCTCCAGGTAGCAACGCGAGGCCACCAGACTCCGTAAAACTTGTAAGTTAACCTGCTAAAATGGCGACCAGAAAGCGTTGTACTCGCGAAGTGTCCAATTCAAAATGGCACTGAACTCTAGACGCCTGGTGACGAGTTTAATAAGTTCTGGAGGGAGGGGAGTCCCACATTGCTAAAAACAAAACTCACTGAGCAATCTGGAACTCCCCTCCCTCCAGGGGGACTTATTATACTTGTCACCAGGCGTTTTGAATTGGACACTTCGCGAGTACAACGCTTTCTGGCCGCCATTTTAGCAGGTTAACTTACAAGTTTTACGGAGTCTGGTGGCTTCGCGTTGCTACCTGGAGATGCTTCAGTGGATTCATGGTTTAGAGAAATTCATGTTCCACGAGCCTGGCGTGTTTATTTAGCGACTGGATTCGATTTTCGCGAAAAAAATCGCGCTTGTTTTGGGTCGATCGGAGTCCATAAGCTGGCTTCCGTCTCCTACCTTGTCACTATATTATGAAGGAAGGTGAACGGGGACTGGGACCATTTTCCCCGAAACTTCGTGTACGTATTAAAGACAACAACAGCTCACCACATGGTAAGTTTTATCGATTTTTATTTCCATTTTCTAGCAAATTTTCAGACCTAAACTTCGCCTCATATGTTCTCTATATTTACCTACACACAGTGAGCCTGGGTTACCTATGATTAAACTGAGGCATGCGTCTAGTTGTCATTAGGGAGTTTAAGATCTACGACGCGACGGCAACGAAAACGTCACAAATTTTGCATATTTAATGAGCAAAAACAATAGCTCTGCACGCTCTGCACGTGTATTTTTCATTTTTGTACATTTCTTTCACGTTTTCGGCAAATCTGCGAAGTTCTACGGAGAACGTGAACACAAGGCAGCGAATTTGGATTTTCTGTCGTAGATTCAATACTGCACCTCCCAATTCAGTTCCTGGAAAGTTACACTAGTTCTTAGGAGTTACACAAGCCGACATAATGACAAAAAAGATTAATTAACCTGAACTTGCAATTTTAAATGACGTTTTCGTTACCGTTGCGTCGCAGATCTTAAACTTCCTATTAAACGTTTTGGAAACTGGAATTTTGTGACCTCAGATAAGAACTAGTGCCATGTCTGCCATGTCTAACACAGCTCGGTCGTGAAGAGGTTCAGTTGATTGTTGTGACTTGACAAAATGATGATTTCCTTGGGTGTGGACATTCATTCAATCACCATAACAAAAATATACAAAGAAACGAATATAAAGAACAACTTAGGAGTTATTTGCAAGTTTAACGCAGAAGTCCATCTCTCATTTGGCCAATGGTATTATTTAAATTTAGAATATACGGGTCCCGCCAAATTATGGCCAATCAGATTAATTGAGTCTGACCACACACATATAATTGGCCAGCAGCCAAGAAGCCGCACGAGGGAATGCTTGTGCTTAATGCAAATGATCGTGCAAGGAACGCAATACTGCTACGATTTTTTCCGCTACCAGTAGCCTTCCTAAACTGTTGGGCCTCATCCACTTCTGGATTATGAACTTTTGTTTAATTAATTAAGGTGATTGTATAATTTAATGGGATTAGCAGTTTATACCTTGTATAATGTCTTCATCTTCTCTTCTCTTTCTGCTCTCCGCCTACTTATCCAAAAACGGGGATCCGTGTTGAGGACAAGTATAAATTCCAGCAGTGACATGAAAATAAATGCCAGTGATGTCATGAGAAAATAGTCGATAGCTTTGCTGTAACTGACCTGTCCATAGAAAATCCAAAATAGACGCGTATCAGCAAAACCGCGGTCCATTGCTTTGGTACTAGGTTCCCAATGTTTTTGGTACTAGGTTCCCAATGTTTAAGTTTATTCATATCTCCAAAAATTTCCTGTCAACTCAACTTTTTCGCATCAATAAAACTTACCTTTGGCATGTTGGCATTGATGTTGCCATAAAGGAAGATGATGGTTAATATAGTTGTTATGGAAAGCGTGACGCGTGCAGGTACTGCCGCGCGATTGATCCAGAAACAGCACCAGCTCAGAATCACTAGCACCATGGCAGGCATGTAAGTCGCAGTAATGAAATAAGAAACGCGACGCTTGAAGGTAAAGACGGCACGCAAACTGGCAAAGGATCCTAAGGAACAAATTACTTCAAATCGTTAATTTGGTCAGAAGTCCATAAACCAGGAAGGAAGTGTACGAAGGCCAAGTGAAGAGTTATCTTTCATCTGGGCTTGGCCCATTGGTTTACGGCATTGATAGCTTGGTAGCTTTTGAAGCCAAAGACGCGGAAAAGACTACAGAAAGTCAAACTTCAGCAGACAAGATGGCAGAAATCACAATTAATTAAATTTGGATGATAAGGAGGCTCGAAAGGGTTTTAACGCTTAAAAGACACTCTCTTTAGATCGACTGATGCTACAGCACTGTATCACGTAACAGTAATTTTATGGTACCATATGAAACAACGATTATTTCCAAACCAGAGGATTCAGAGCCATCTTAAAAAAATCACAGATTTAAGGTGGCTCTAAATCCGCTGGAAATAATTTTTTTAAACTTTGCAGAAAGTTTCATCTTGCCCTTCTGATTACTTTTCGGAAATAAAAAATGGGGGTCACCTAGGTTGTCTTTGAGATATAAGCAACTAAAGAAAAAATAAAAGGTGTTTTTACAGGGCTTGTCCGTTGCCAAGGTGACATATTACGTCACAATAATGACTGTATCTTATTCAGCAATGTGTTTCATTTGGTACCACAATATAATTGCTAATACATGATACAACGTCACTTGGAAGCGTTGAAACTTGTTTGAGCCACCTTAAAACCTTTGAGCTTAAATCGAACCTAATTTAACTGAGTTCAACACGATATTAGCACGATGTTTAAAACGGGCCTATCTCTCCGCAATTCAAAGTTTGGCACTCGGCTTTAGAGGCTGAGACAGTTTGCTCAAGCCGCCACATTGAAAAAAGATATCGTGGTTGTACGCTCCTGGGGCCCGTTTCTCGAAAGTCCCAAAACATTACGGGGCATATTTGGGACTTTTCAACTCAAGAACGGAGAGGATTTAAGTCGTCAAACTACACAGTCATTTTTCTTTTTGTTACCTTGAAAACATGTTAAAAGATTGGCTTTCCAAAACGAGCGACCGGGAGTTTCACAAATGGCTTTTCGGCCGCGAAAAGTTTTAGGGACTTTCGAGAAACGGGCCCCTGGTCATAAGTTGTTGAAAGTCCGGATGTTATCAAGTGGATAAGCCAGATCGAGCCGCATAGAATATAGTCCATGTTCAACTTTGGGTAAGGTTTTCGTACACACCTCTACTTAGATGTGCCTAGAGTGTGCATATTCACGGTTAAGTAAGCAGATAATCAAATCTTTGTACAAACTTAAACTGTGACATAGTGACTTATCCACTGGATGAAGTTTTGCGTCCTTTGAACAGATGGGACCTGGTAATCACTTGCCATTTGAGTCAAGACGGCTCTTAGATCTTCAAATCTTGCCGTATCCCTACCTTTGCTGTTTGTATTGGCCTTAGTGCTGGTCTTAGCTCCACCAAAGTCAAACTGAGCCATTTCTTTGGAAACGATTTCAACACCTTGTGCCTTGCCGCCTCTCCAACGATAATCAACATCTGATGTTGTATGCGCATCTAAAGCGAGATATTGACTCCATTTACCAAAAGGCGGCTAAATACTTCAAGGTTTGCTAAGATGTTGAACATTTTTTGGACCATTTTTAACTGTTTGACGAACATGCGATCCGAGGAAAAATGACAAAATGGAATTTATAAAACAATAAAATTCCTCTTTAATTAAGGTTGGATTGGAACAAAATTTCAATTTCTTTCTTTTAAAAGTTACCGACTGAGTCAGCGTGTTGATTATTGAGGTCCAAAGAATGACGTGGCAAATTTTTGTACACCTCACTTAAAGTCATAAATATTGATTTTACGTCTCTTTATGGTGCGAAATTTTAATAATAGGTGCTAGGCTGGGTAAGACATTCTGGAGGGACCTTAGATTGGAGGACAAGTACGGGTACGACTTTTTCGTACTTAGCATGCGCCTAAGGCTTGGAGGTCGACATTCTTCGAAGTGAGCGTGCTCAGAACGGAAAACTTGTACTCGGAATAGTCGTCC
>NC_090874.1:6003659-6026159 GCF_036669935.1 Montipora foliosa
CAATAATATCTGTTATTTTAATGTGTTACCGTCATGAAACTAGAATTGGACATGTCTTTCCTTCACAGTGACATTGTTAAACTATCTGTACCGTAAGTGCTGTTCTTCTTAAGCAATATTTATTTATTTTATTTTTATTTTTAAACAATTTTTATTTGTGAAACAAACAACAGGAACACACCATCTACGCTAAACAACAAATTAATAAACGACTACGCGACCATGCCAACGAACGAAAACGCTACATTCCTTAAAAATTACAAACTGAAATTACACGTAAAAGAGTATTAACGACTTACAAAGATAATAAAGAAATATTAAAACAGTAAGCAGATTTAAAGTAGAACAGCCCAAGTACAATAATAACTAGGAAGTGCTTTTTGTAAGTGCACTACCCACTATGTCACCAGGTTGTATGAGTGTAAGAGTGTAAGAGTGTAAGAGTGTAAATCCGTGGTTTCAATAGGCCCGCAGCGCGTGCATAACTCACGAACATAAACGGGTCTCTTGGAAGAGTTCTTGAGTTTCAACAAAATGAGCCCCAAAATCGGCAAGAATTTGTGGCGCTGATGAATAATAAAGCAGCTGCTATTTCCAAAACCATGGAATAACCTGGTGATAGGAGAGTAAGGCCCAGTTCAGACGTCGTGCTTCTGCCGTGCCGAACTTAATTGCAATTTGGTTCGACTGTAGCACGGTAGGGAAACAACTCTGATTCAGACGCCGTGCCAAAGTCGAACCAAATTCAGGCTTTACTGATGCCTCGTAACAATTCTTCTCCTAACTCCCCGTGGGAACTCAATCTCGCCAAATACATTAATATAATTTATGAATTTTGTTTGGCGCGACAGAAGCACGACGTTTGAATCAATGCCGTGCCAAAGTCGTGTAGCACGGCAGAGCTTGTCGAACTTAATTTCTTGCCGAACTTAATTCAAAAGTTTGATTCAGACGCCGTGCTTCTGCCGTGCTTTTGTCGAACTTAATTCCTGAATTTAGTTCGACACGGCAGATGCACGACGTCTGAACTGGGCCTAAATGTTTGACTTTGCAGAAACAATGGTCAACCTCAAGAGTTAGGCGATTGTGATATTTGTGTTGAATTCGCACATTTCTTTTCAATCTTTAAAACACTTGAAAGAAAAAAGCAAACAAACAAACTAACAAAACCAAAAACCCGGTGTCTTGCCTTCACTTTGACACAGAAGTATCCTTTGTTTCGCGAGTAAACATGTCTGGGTAACTTGATCACGGCGCCCGCTGAATTCGGTGTCACTTTCGATTTTGCGATTTACTTGTGCAGCCAAAACTACAATAGAAAAATTGAACGTAGCAAAAATCTCCCAAAATATTTTTCGCTGATGGTAACCTTTTATTATTCTCTGTTGAAAATTTAAGTTGTTTTCGTGTCGTAAATTTTGTTGCTGATGGCAAAATATTTTATTTTCGATCGATATTTCCCGAAAACTTCCTTCTGCTCTTCCTAAAAACTGTGTATCAATATTTATTTACTTTTGCATCAATATTTGTTTTGCATAAAACAGGCTAACACATCTCTACCTTGCTTAGTTCGCATTTTTGAGCGTTAAAATAGAATTTTCGGTCCTATGTTTCTGACGAGTCGTATATTTTGAGGTCACCCATCCAAATACTAACTCCACGCGACAGGGCTTGACTTCAGTGAACTTGGAAATGATCAACATACCATCCTCGAAGCCAATGTTTCTCGACTGCCTTTTATTTTCCTCAATCTTTCTGGATTTAGTACTTTGCTAGTAACCACATGTCAAGTCAGGGGGCTATTTAGCTAACACATCTACAATGGCACTTTAATGATATACGGCACAAAAACAATATCGTGAACTATTTGAGCTACATATTACGCAAAGATAACTTGAATCTCCTGGAAGACAAAATGCAGCTCGGTTGACAATAATACAGCGCTGTGTTACTGCACTACCACACGTACGCGATGCGGACCTATTTTTTACAATTGCGATTTCTTAAAGTGTTTCAAGTTTTTCATGCAAAACGAGAAGAACTTTTTTTTTATTTTCTGCAGAAAATATAACATTTGGCAAAAAGTAAACAAAACTTTAGTATCCGCCAATGCCTTGCCCATTCATGCCAGCCATCTTAAGCAATATTTATGGTCGACAATTAAAGAGTCGAACGCTAATTCCGAACAACATCGTCCAGTCTACGATAGTCTGCCCACCGCTGACTGCTAGGTATAGAATCAATCGTATTCATGCTCAATCGAGTGTTTACAAAAGAGAGAGAGGTCAATGATACGCAAATACGTGGCCCGATTTGTCATTATGACAGTCGTCGATCTTAAGGAGGCTCAAACCAGTTTCAACACTCTCAACAAACTGTACTGCTTGGAAAGACTGAATCTACAAATAAAAATTCAGTTCACGATGTAACGGCAACGTTATTGCACCATATGAAACACCAAGATGCAATTAATGTGACGTAATAACTCAATTGGAAAATTTTAAGCTGGCTCTTAATCATATCTGGAGAATTGAGAAAAAAAATGCTGTATCAGAATCAGGGACGGATCTAGGATAAATAATGACCAGTTTCCAATTCTAGGGGGATCCGAGGTCATGCTCCCCGGGGCGCTTTTTGGATTTTAACCCTCCAAAGTCCCGTGTTTTTGACCGATTTCCGTAAAACGATGGAAACCGGTATAATATACTTCGTTTTTCGTTTATTCAAAGCTACACGAATAAGAGGAAAGTCGACACAGAGGTCGATGATGAGACGGGGATCAAACTGGAGACTTCCAGCCCAGAAGACCGCTCATGCGCACTAACCGACTGAGGTACGCCTGTCAAGTTGAATTAAACATGTGTTAATATTGGTGGGATTTAGCATTGACTAGTCTCTTTTTCTTCAAGACGTTAATCGATATCTGTCGCTGACAGGCAAGGGATCAGGTAGAATCAAACAAGTTTCTTTGATTTTTGGAAAAACTAAAAAATTAGCCTGTTGCCGTTTGCCACTTGCCGTAAAAGCGATGCTAACTCTGTCTATCGTCCGGCTGTACTGCTTAATTAAATCGTTGTCAATGTTTCTGTTGGTAACTTGGTTTCTTGTTTCCACGTGATGTTAGTGTTACTGTATGCCTAAACACAGTTGTCCTCAGCTAATCTTCCGAGAATGGAGCTGTGTTTTTGAGTGACTTGAGCAAACTGGCCTCTCCATTTGTTTTGGGTAAAAAAAAAATATTGATTGAATATACTGATATTGACTGAAAATGGTCCTTAAGGCAATGTTTTCTTTAAAGTGGCCCCTAGTTTTCGTGGCACCTGGAAAACACACTATATCAGCTTCAGCTTGAAGTGCAAATGCAAGGGAATTTTATTATCAAGTCAAATAATATGTTATGAATTGAGATTCCAATGCGATAATTGTTCACATAGCTTGCCTGCCTGTTAAGATCTGCATTATGAAAGTTTGAATGTACTTCTTTTAAAGTTATTGGGAATTTATCACCTTTCCGGATAAAACTCTGATATTCTCTCTGATATGCCATTTTGTCCAAGCATTTACCCCTCAAATTCCATTGAATTTTGCAGATATTTGTTTGAGACGTAAAAATGTGGAGATTTATCGACTTTTTTCTTGATAGGTAAGGAAAAATTTCAAATCAAGGATAACAATCTTCATCAGTGAAATTACAAGTTGTTATCTTTAAAATCGAATTCAGTTACAGCTAAAAACGTTAACGTGCACAAGAATGAAGAAATACGCTTTGCTGAAGAAAAAGATCTTATTTGTATAATTTACATGTATAAGCAGATCTATTTACGTTCATTTCGAAGCGAAAGTGGCTTGAAGATGATCTATGACACATGAATGTAAAATAAGCACTTCCTCTTTGTATAAAATCTCAGTATGTTTTCCATGATTAAAGAATATGAGAAAATGTAATTAGCGAACTATTATTGATGAAAAAAATAAATTTTACCTGAATTTCCTCTACGATTTGGCCGTGTGATATTTCAGCTAGTCAGCTGAAGGGAGGCTGTAACTGAAAAAGTGCGTAGGATAAAGAAATTACGAAACTGAGGTCTCTAATAAAATGTATATCATCATAGCAGGTCTCACTGTGTCTTTCGTCGGAAACACTTTCACCTGATTACAGTTTTCCTCACTGATACCCAATTGTAGTCAAGTAAAAACAAGAATTCAAAAGAAAGAATCCAAGGGTTTGTTCTCAGCCGCGACTACCGACACATGCTGTCAAATTAAAAGACCCAAACAAAGAAATTGTCATCAATCATTAGAATGCTCTGAATTATGCAGCTGATGATCTTGAAGTTTTAGCAACCGACAGAACAAAGACCTCCGAAAGGAAGACACCTGCTTTTTCAGAATCTGTCATTGAAATATCTTGATCGATTTGAGTCCTTTGTTTTAAGTGCTTTTTTCGCTTTCTACGTTTCAAAGAGACTGCAGGAAACGAATTCATTTGAAGTGAGTGCGAGATATCCCTCGCCCTTGCTGTTCTCTGGGGTTCTATCCGTTTATCACCTGTACATCTGCACAGAGTAAAGAAGTCTTGGCGGTAAATATAACACAAAATGAAAGATAAGCTCGTTTATTGTTCAAGCTCCAATTACTGAGGTCAGTGTCCCTTTAATTTCGTTACACATGTTGATGTGGTACATCTGTGTGTTTTTTCACAAGTAATAACTCGACAGAAATTAATGAAATAAATTTCATTTCGGGATATGAACCTGTTCATGCCATCTTTTGAAACAAAAACTGAGCTCGTTTTGATCTTTAAATATTGCATAGCGAGTGTTTTTTTTTAATTTGGGACTCAGCAAGACTCTTGAGATTCATCTGCCTTGAAATGATTCTAAAAACACAACTAACATAAAGGCCGCCGTTTTCTAACGATCCTACCCCAAACAAAACCCAAAATAAGATAATTGTCCAATTAGAAGAATTATTCGTGAACAAAAAAATCTGTCATTGTTGTCAAAACAAGTGCAAAATACCCATATCACCACGATCTGTAGATTCTATAGAAAAGCAGCTTCTTTTTTCAATGCGGGCTAAATGTGTTTTCCGTAGGTGGAAAGCTAACAAAACTAATTATTCAATTACCAAAACAAATTCTAGGGGTGATCGATAAATTAAGCTCGTGATAATTTATCAGATATCAAAACGCAAGCTCTATTCAAGTCGTCAACGACTTCTGCTTTCAATAAAATTTTAGAAGATTTCAAGGATATTTTTGAACATTTATAAAGCATTCCATTGGAAAAATTTCGAACTTTTCGAGAAGGAAATAATCATGCAAGTAAAAAAGAATGTAGACAAAAAAGTAAAACTACTGAAAGACTCTTGATCTGTTTACAGAAATGCAGCCTTTACTTTCATTAACGGCTAAATACGAAAACAGCAAATTATTATTCAAGGACAGAGCAGTAAAAGAGTACCTCTTCGTGAGAAACAAAGAATAAATAATAATAGTTATAATTTTCAGAATTATTTCCATATTATTTGTAAGTATTAATAATAAGAATATCGGAAAAACTGATGAAGAAATATCATGAACAACTGAGAATACCTGATGTCATGGGCACTGATTAGTTGTCCGCATTGATGGGAACTGCTCACATCCTCAGTCCATGATGAGCTTCGTGAAGAAGCTGAGAGTAAGCACGATGAGTGTACCAAACCGGAAAATCTAGGAACTGGGACGGAGCGAAACACATGCAATATTAACGAAACTGAGCGTCAATCTCATTTTGTCTGTAAATCAAAGCAAATAGCCGAACGAAATAACTCTTACCACCGAGTAAGTGCTCTTACAACCTCGCCCGGGCTTTCTTGGGTAACTGTGATACGATCCATCAGTCATTGCAATTAGCCACATATTTTCTCGTACTTTCTTTGCTCGAAATTCGCAGTTGTAATCAGCTGTGTTTCAAATTTGCATTTAAGTGTGTTAAAAAACCTAAACAACTAATTTACTCATTCTGATCCAAACAATTACTGACTCAGAGTAATAGAGCAATAACAGTGTTTAACAGAAATATTTCAACGTTTTTACAACGACGTCTTCATCAAACGTTTTCATACACGTCTGATGCGAACGTTTCCTGATAACGTTGAAATATTTCAGTTCAACAATGTTATTGCTTTGCGTTAGTAATTGTTTGCGTCAGGTTATGCTTCCAGTTTTGGGTTTGAATTAAATACAACATCAGCCTTAATAACGAAAAACGAGAAATTCGTCAACTATAGTCAACTTGTGGCTCGGGAGGAAATCTCGATCACTAACCGGTTTGGGCGTGTCTTTTTCTTTCGGGCAAAAATAAATTTGTTTGCTATCCGTTTGTTTCCCGACTTTAGTTTTTGTTGTTATTTATCTCCATTAACACCTTTTTTCCTTCATAAATTTATTACGTTTCTCATAAAAATCAAGGACCTATAAACAAATTCGGGTGCCCACTACTTTGAGCAAGCCAGGGTGTGTTAATCGCTTTCGAAAAAGGTAATCCAAATTTGGATAATTCGACGGAACGCATTGGGGATATTACTCCAAGGAATCAAACACAGAAAAACAGCTTGACGGGCGGAACTTATCTTATTTTCGATCTCAAAATTTTCGTTAATGACCTCAGAGCGTGCAAGGAAATCTACTGGAACAACGACAGCCATACAGTTGCAACGTGAACTAGACAACATAGTGAATTTCAATTTGGTATGCTCTTGTTAACATTTTATTGTTGATTTTTAAGCTATTGGGACACAATTCAAGTGTTATTTGTATTTGTAGGAGCTATTTTTCACATTAATATCCTGGCTTGCGATCGACAATGTTCTGCTTTGTTGCAAAAACCCCAATTTCTTCCACAGTTTTTGAGGAGTGCACTAATTAATCTGCTCTCCGATTGTTCTCTGCATGAAATTCAACGAAAAAGCAAGACCTTGCTGGTTCACAGTAATCATGATTTCATACACTGCAGAGCAATTTAGCTGAAACGTATTTAGACTGTCTCGGTTGTGGCCAACGCTTGTCTTTTCCGTGGTGATTTATGTGAAAACTTTGAAATTCAGCGGTTCAAATTTATTGAAGGTGTGCCAACAATTTACGAAGTGACAAATTTAAGACGCAGGTGACATTCTGATTGAAGAAGACTTTGATTGTTTGCGTGTAAATTATTGAACAGTTTCTGGAGAAGGCGCTATCGATGCTTCGAATTCGTTATTAGCGCTCTATTTGCTACATCAACAAACCGCCTTATTTTTCGCCACTTTATATAGGAAATCAACTAATGTTCTTGGTTGCTTCACACATAGTAACTTTCAATACACCATTTCGAGCTCGAGGGATCTCAATGTTGCTGTTGGACCTGTAGACCCTTAAAACAGAGGTAAATTTTTGAAAAATGATTTTTATTTTAATTCGTCATCTCAGACGCATCTGACTGTAGTCTAAGCCGCTTTCTCTATAAATAACGTCTACAGCATGAAAATGTGAAAATTCATTCTTAAAATGGCGTTTAATTGACACAATTTCTACCCTATAATGTTGAACTTACATTCGAGTTTCGTATTTAGCGTCTTCGTGTGTCTTAAATTACCGGAGTTTTAATATATTTTCGACAACGTTCTGAATATTAGATGTCAAATTATCTATAACTGTACAATAAGGTGGTAGAACTTTTATCAGTTATAAAATCAAGAATTTTGTATAATCTTTGAAGTTTAGTAAAAGGAAGTATAAAATTTCACGGCGTAATAAGGTCTACTAGAAGTACAATTTTGTTTTTTACTTCTGCCATGCCAACTGGAAGATTTATCATTTTACCACCGGCAATTTGAATTCGCCATTGCATTACTTCATGGTACAGCACTTTTTATCATTTGAACGACAAATAGGTGAGTGATACACTGCAGTGATACTGAAACTGAGTTCTTTCAGTGAAGGAAGGAAATGGAGGACATAGACGTGGGGAAACAACGTTACAAACATTACTGGCGAAGGTTCCAAACGCTGTGATATCAGTGTTTGGCAGTGGAGCGTTTTGTGACTGATTCAAAGAGTTAAGAAACACGTACATTTTTTTCAAAAATGAATAATACTGATTTAGAAAACTGGACGGTATGTAACGGAGAATGAGCCGTGTTTCCGCGTTAAATATCACGACTTTTAGCTCATTAGTTACGTTTATTCTGTAGTTTGCTATTTTGATATTGGTCTCGTCTGTTTTTGGACAGTTTGTTATTTTTTAAGGCTTATAACCTATACATCCATACACCAACATTTTGTTTGATAATAAGACTGCTGTTAAATTTTATTAACATTACGTATACAAGGCTTGGAACTACTAATACTCAAATTCTGTTTCAGATCTCACTGAGAAGGCCACTAAGAAATTAAAATCGCTTATCAACTCGTTTCGACGAGATTACAGTCATGAAAAATACCGAATTTACAAACTTAAACGGACCAGCGAAAGTTTAATGAATGGCTGGGCGTTAAAAGTAATTGTCATATTTGATGCAATGTTCTGTCTTGCTAGCAACTTCTTTGAGTTCATTTATCGTTGCCTCTCGCGATTTGCAATAGATTAGCGATTAGCGGGTTTTAGAAAGAAAGTGGTTTGTCAAGTTTCGCGACGCATTATACTGGCTACCTGAAGTTCTACAAAGCTTGTATCAGTTTTGACTGCATTACCGCGAGATGGAGATTACAACTTATCCTCTATAACTTGGCCTTCCGGTGAAAACTATTACGTGTCATCAGTGAAAAATAAACTCTGTATTTATTGCCGTTTTGAGGGTATAAAGTAGCGTCAAAACTGTTAGGGTTTGTGGCAGGAGGAACTATCAAAATAAATACAGATATTCATCACGTATTTACCCGAGAAAGTAAATTACCCTACTGTGATTTTGTGATAATGGCAAACCACGATTTGTTTTGGTTTAAAAAATAGCTTAGCCCTTCCATTCGGTTTTAGAAGTAAGTCAAGACCATGGTTATGAAACCGTTTGGCGTGAATAGCATTTCTTAAAATGTGGCTGCATTTCTGTTAAAGGGTGAGAGCGTAAATCCAGTGGGGGGGGGGGGGGGGGGATATAATTTTATAAATGCTGGCATTTTAGCCTGAAAGTGGGTATTACAATGAGAGTAGTTTTTAAAAACAGTTCCAAGGCATTTGCAGTGCGTTGATAACTCTTCAGTTGATCAGTGCCCAGCCGCGAAAGAAAATTAGAGCTTCAAGCTAAGGAGGGCAAAAGTAGCAACCCATCTACTGTCATGTAGGCCAATCTTTCTTTCGAACATTTCTAGAGCCTTCTCGGTTCTTTCTTAATTTCAAAACACCTTAAATTTCACGGATTTGGTGATGTCATTTTCTTTTAGGTATTCCACTGAGTGGGAATAATGAGCTCATTTCCAAGATTAACTGTCACGTTCTTGACATTATTGAGCGTTGTTCCGCACGGATTGTGTGAGGAGTAAGTAGCAAATACCGTTTTAATAAAATCTGTTAAAAACTTTTCCACCTTCCGGATTTAAATGGCTTCATAAACACGCACAAGCAGATGGATTTCTTGTTCAATGCACAGCGCTAGCCCGAATTGTTTAGCACAAAATCAGTCAGTTAAAGAAGGGAAGTTTTAACTTATTGGCGACTGGCGTTAATAGCGTCACCGGAGTGATTTGCGATAGTACACCTTTTGAAAACGCCCTTCTTAAAACAACTGAGAGCCACGTATATTTCGCAAAAGTGTGATAAATATCATATTATATCGCGATTACGTAAGAGACTACACCATTAATTTGTATTATTATTATTATTATTATTATTATTATTATTATAATATGGCTTGTGTTTGTAGCCGATATAACGCGCGCTCTGATTGGCTAATTGTGACTGAATTGTAGGGCATTATTCTCCCGTAATGCCCACGGGCCGATTCATGACACTGAGACGAGCCTTTCTTTTCCAGTGACCCCGATGATATGCGAAGCAGCATGATCGAGGCTTACAACCTTTCACGTATAATAAACAAGAGCTTAACTGGTTATGATCGGAAGGTCAGGCCAAACGCTGGCGGGCCCCCAGTTATCGTAAAAATTGAGTTCAAAGTCATATCATTTGGAGAGATTAAGGAAGCTAACATGGTAAGTTTTGGAACTGAAAGGTACCATTTACAGGGAAGTGTCCAAACAGGAGACAGTGCAAATAAACCACTCTCATAACATTACAAGTAACCTGATGTCATTCAAGAGGCAACACTTGGAACTTGGTTTTGGCGTAACAGTAAACCGAGTTTGTTGGGATTTTCTCTTTATCACAGATCTATGAATCATACTTGAATGATATGAGTTTCTTTCTTGCCTGTAAGCCACTCTTATTAAAAGAAGGTTAAAATGATGAAAGAGGTCAGTCACTTCATAACTGATGAGAGGATTTTGTACTGGGGCAAAAGCTAACCACTCAGTGTCGCTGCTGTAATTTTTCTTTCTTGTCTTGTTTCTCAACTTGAATGCCCGGAAACCCTTTATGCCTTACTGAAGCATTAGAATATATGCTTTTAAATACCTCTCTTGAAGTTATATTAAAAGACTGGCTTTTAAAATAACTAAATAGATCGACGTCTTTTGAATTGACTTGGACTCGAAGCAGTTTCACGACGGCTCCTTTGAGAAACGGGCCCTAGGATAGGGTCCTTGACCTGATTAAATTTAGCTACACCAGGTTCCGTATATCAATATCCAGATAGCTTGGACCTATTTTTTCCCTTGTCTCTTAAATTAATCTCAAGGGAGAGTTTTTAAAATAACAGAGAATGTTGATAAGTGTTCTTAAAGCGTTGGAGTCATGCCAGAAAAATGGCATATTAGTTTAATTAATAAACGGCATCGGCAAGGGCAACAAAAAGCCACAATTTGGCAGCATATTAAATGGACAAAAACCATAATTTTGTACGCTCTGAATGTGGTTTTTTTGCATTTTAATACATTCTTTTACCGTCAACGCAAAACAAAACGCGAAATAGATGTTTTAGGTACAACCGTCAACTAGGATAATGAATAGCTTTTTTCCTTCTCTCTCCGTGGTTAAGAGCTGTTTTTCACTCAATGAGTAACTGGCACCCAATTATCCCAATAAAAGGCCGGGTGAGAGCATTAATTAAATTACGCAAAGTTAGATTTTGCATGGAGATCGACTATCTTTTCGTCGGCGTAACTGTCATCGTTTGAAAAGGCCTGGCCCCAGTTGTTCCAAAGGTGGATAACGCTATACACCGGATAAATCGCTATCCATTGGATAGCGCAATTGGTTTCGCTATGACTTATCCAATGGGTGATTTATCCGGCGGATAGCGTTCTCCACTTTTGAACAACTCGGGCGTTGTCTTTACTAGCGACGCAAGTATGCGCACAAGCAACATGTTCAAACTCCGAAGAGTCCTGATGAATGGTTGTGACCAAAATGGATTCACCACCAGTCAAGTAGGACACTTTACGACAAATACGTAACAAGCAACTTGAGAGCCTAACAAGTCCGATTTGAAAACCGGTCGTTCCGTACACATTAAGTACATCAGTCATTTGTAGTGCTAAGTACAAATCTGCACTATTTAAGCCTAGGCATTCGTTCGAGAATTTTAAGTGATTAATAATGACCGTCGAAGATGACATTTTATATTATATATTCGTGTTGAATCTTCACGTCGTCAGTCTAAAGCAACATTATGTATATGTATATGTATATAGGAGGCAGTGTGGCCCAGTGGCCTAGTGGTTAGGGCGCTTGCCTTGAGATCCGGAGATTCCGGGTTCAAGACCTGCTCTGACCACTCAATGAATTTGTACCTGGTAGTCCCTGGTTCAACTTCCCAGCTGCACTTGCAAATAGTCAACTGGTTTGCCTCCGGCCAGTTAGGATTCTTAACAGTTGTTGTTGTTGTATTCTGTTGCTTCGTTGATTGTTTCATTGGCCCTGAAAAGTCCCTATGGGGAGCGGTCAATTAAGTATGTATTGTATCGAATTGTATTGTATTGTATTGTATGTCATGAAGTGCTCCACCTGACTTTGGCGGATCCATTCCGCTTGTCACAACCCTCGTTTATTAGAACCTTTTTTGAGAAAAAAAAGACACAAATTAACGATAACTGACTTAATATACCTGAGGACGCCGTTCACAAAACTAGACCTACAAGTGCTTCACCCATTTCTTGAGAATTGTCAGGCTTTGCTTTCCTTTGCAATACTCTAACGTGAAAAGGACAAAATTGAAAATGAAAATGAACTGAAAATGAATTGAAAATGAACCTTATATTCCCTATCTTGGCCTTAACGATGTTTCTTCCAATTCAGTCATGGGAAAGTAATAATTGAAATAGTTAAAAACTGTAATGCGTACAACTTATACGAAAAGCGAATATTTAGTTTTGTCGAAGCTTCCGTGGTTATTTACAAAACATTTATCTAATATTGTTACTGTGACGAAGAAATTTAAACTTTAAAATTCCATGCCTCTCGTTAGCTTCCCTCAGAAAGGACTTAGCTTGCTTTTAACACTGATTTCCTTGTCTCAAGGAATACTCCATGGACATATTTATGCGACAATGGTGGACCGATCCAAGGTTTAAAAACAACTACAGCGTGCCTTTTAACATGGCGGCCGATCCCACCAAACTGTTTTGGACGCTAGATACATATTTTTGGAATGTCAAGGACGCAAAATATCACTATGTTACCCGAGAGAACATGAGAGTCAAAATATCACCAGACGGGGAAATTTATTACAGTACAAGGTGGAGTAAACCATTTTACATTTGCATGATAACCTGGCCTGTTACAGACGTTTGCGCCATGTAAATCATGTTGTAATGTCAATTAATTTTCAATAGCAAAGGATATACTTTTTCAAAACAAGGTTTTGGCAGACGCTTGCATTCATAGGAAGGAATCCGAACGAATAATGTGACTCTCTTTCAAATGAAACCATGTTGCCTCGCAGTGATGAGCGCAAATTTCTATTGCGTCGAGAAGCCTGAAAATTTTTCAGGACTTCAACGGGATTTGAACCCGCGACCTCGCGATACCGGTGCGATGCTCTAACCAACTGAGCTATGAAGCCACTGACGTTGGGCGCTGCTCACTTCTGAGTTCGCAACTTCCCGTGATAAATAATTATGAGTGAAAGATATATATGAAATACATAATATATTATTGCATTGCGGGTATGAAATCAAATGAAACCATGTTGCCTCGCAGTGATGAGAGCAAATTTCTATTGCGTCGAGAAGCCTGAAAAATTTTCAGGACTTCAACGGGATTTGAACCCGCGACCTCGCGATACCGGTGCAATGCTCTAACCAACTGAGCTATGAAGCCACTGACGTTGGGAGCTGCTCACTTCTGAGTTCACAGCTTCCCGTGATAAGTAATTATGAGTGAAAGATATATATGAAATACATCATATATTATTGCACTGCGGGTATGAAATCAAATGAAACCATGTTGCTTCGCAGTCATGAGCGCAAATTTCTATTGCGTCGAGAAGCCTGATAATTTTTCAGGTCACTCATAATTATTTATCACGGGAAGTTGTGAACTCAGAAGTGAGCAGCTCCCAACGTCAGTGGCTTCATAGCTCAGTTGGCTAGAGCATCGCACCGGTATTGCAAAGTCGCGGGTTCAAATCCCGTTGAAGTCCTGAAAAATTTTCAGGCTTCTCGACGCAATTGAAATTTGCGCTCATCACTGCGAGGCAACATGGTTTCATTTGATTTCATACCAGCAGTGCAATCATATATGATGTATTTCATATATATCTTTGACTCTCTTTATTGTTTCCTTTTTTTTCTTCAGGATAACCCTGACAGCTCAATGTGACATGGACTTGCGTCTGTACCCAATGGATACACAATATTGTCCTCTTATCATAGAAAGCTGTGAGTAGTAAGTTGTTGTAAATTAAGTAGAATGAATGTTATTGCATGATTGTTGTTGTTGTTGTTGTTGCTACTGCTCGTCCTTCGTATTCGAAGATGACCATGACATCAGTGATTAACTGAATGGTGCTGGAACGGTGCGTCCGGAGGGAGCTGGTAAGGCCGATCCCAGAGCGGAAATCTCGTCCAGAGGAGGTTGGGCACATGTGGGTAGGAGTTGTGACGTTTTCACTGGTAGTTCGAGCCTTCTAAAGCCATCTAAATGTCCTTTATTTGATTGGATAAACGAAATGACGAGTGACAAGTGATGACAAGCTAAATTCTCAGACTTTGCATCGTGTTGAAAACAATTTCTTTCATGAAAAACACTTCCGTTCTTTCCGTATTTGCTCTGTTCTAAACTGGTCAAACCGGGACACTACAGTGTATTACCGTTTCATATTTTGCGTGTTTTCTTGACCAAATATGGTAAAATGGCGTAATAGTGGAATAATGAATGAATGATAGTATTCGATTGAAAGGCCTTTCACCATGAACCATTTGAACATAACATAAGTTATTTGAATTGTTTTGTATTGTCTTGTATGTATATAAATTCTGGCCATATTAGCACGGGTGACAAATTACACCTTAATTTTGGCGCGAACTTTCAGCGTTAATTTATAGTTTCGCATTTGAAATTACAATGTTGCCATGGTAACTCTTCCCACAGTGCCGTAATGGTGTCTTATAAAGGTAATTTCACCCATGATATTATTAGCTAATCAAATGGTGACGAGTGAAATTATGGAATAATTTCACTTGCGTTTGGTCCAAAATCCTCGCAGACAAAACGCGCGTGAAATTATTTCCTAATTTCACTCGTCACCATTTGGTTACCCATACTAATTCAATGTTTGAGGCCGACATTGCAAATCACTTCATAACTTGCAAAGTTTGCGTTGGTATACTAAGTACCACAATTTCAATTGGCAGATGCATATACAACAGCCGATGTAGATTACCGTTGGAAAGGAGGCAATAATCAGGGAATCGAGATTGTTACAGATGAAATGGCACAGTTTGATCTCCTGGACGTCAAAACTCGCACCAAATCGCAAACCAATAGTAAAGGTAAGCCGAAGGGAAGCATACGCAGAGGGGTGATGGTCAGTGTGGTGAGATCACTCGCCACTCATCAATTTGACCCGGGGCGATTCCTAAACTTTGAGTCACGTGTGGGCCGAGTTTTTTATTTCTCTACTCTGCTCCGAGATGTTTTCCTCACTCCTCAAAAACCAATTAACGATTTCATATGCGTTGACGCGTACATTGTTCCCAGTTAAAGCGGTTTGCAATTAAGTGTCGAAAGTAATTAGCGAATTGCTTTGGTTTATAATTACTTTACTCAGTGATTGGCTCAAAGTTATCGCACCACTTTTTCAACCAATCGGAAGTGAAACCAAAACAAATCGTGGCTCGTGGTCCCGAACTTTGTGTCGGCAACGTATAATTACTTTGAGTTTTGATTGGTTTACCGGGTTGTGTCTGTCCTTTTTTACTGGCAAAAGCAATTACTTTGGTTTTGGTTATACGACACTCGATTGAAACTCGCTCTAGAGCACAAACGCTATATACAGTTTACGCGCTTAAGGACGGTGCCTATTAATGTTACTGCGCATACGGTCTGCGCATCTCGAGTAACTCGGATTTCCTATCGGCGTTGCTTATTAATACAGGGATATTTTTGCGCGGTTCAAAACTATGCGGAGAAAGCAGAACTTACCAAGTGCTCTTGGTATCCAAAAAGAAAATTGGGGGTAACCATGCATTTTTCAGAGATAATTAAGCTTCAATTTGGCAAAGAACGCCATACATTGCTTTGTATTTTAGAGGTTTTTACAAATATTATTGATTAATTATCTTCGAAAAATGCGTGGTTACCCCCAATTTTCTTTTTGGGTTTTAATAATACTTGTTAAGATCTGCTTTTCCCGCATGTTCAGGAAACGGCGCAAAAGTACCTTTGAATTAGTAGGCACCGTCCTTAAATAAAGTTCGTTGTCATTACTATTAAGATCAGAACAAAAAAAAAAAATGCAAGACATTGGATTGTCTGTTTATCTTTTGTGTGTAATATGTTAGTTCCCTGAATTCTGAACTGATCTGAAGTATGTTTTATTTGACAAAAGGGTCGTTTGCCAGTCTGGCCGCTGTGTTCCATTTTCGCCGACGCACCGAGAGCTTCATCTCTTCAATCTTTGTGCCTGCAATTGTTCTTGTTGTCCTATCGTGGTGTTGTTTCTTTATCTCGCCGGCTGCTGTACCTGCCAGAGTTGCTCTCAGCATTACCACCATCTTGACATCCATTCTGCTGAAAGGGAATGTCAACAGGGACATGCCAAAGGTCAGCTACATGAAGGCAGTGGATTACTTCCTGCTCACTTCATTCGGTTTCATATTTGCTGCCTTAATGGAATTTATAATTGTTCTCAACACTGACCCAGAATGGCCTACCTGGTGGAAGAGGAGAAAGAAGAAACAACTGCTGGATGATAAAAAGGAAATCGCCATGGAATGTGAGGTAGGTTGAAAAAATCATAGACGTGATTATAAATATGGAACAACTGAGAATATCTAAACGTTTTGGTGTGAAATTGGTAACAAAAGACCTCTTTTGCAAGTGACACAGCTTTATTTTTGTCAAGCTAACTGGAAAATGTCTCTACGAACCATGTTTCTTTTAATCCCAGCTTATCTCGACATGTTGCCAAAACTGATGTGAGGGCTGTTACAGTATTCTTGCAGAGAATACTCGTTGCCTTTACCATTTTCCAGTTAAATCTACCATAACTTTCTTGTAGGGATCAAATACATCCAAATATTACGCGTAACTTTGCTCTATGCTGTTGTCGCACTACCCTGAATTTCGTTTCATTTTTTAATTTTCAGGCTCAAAGTCAGGGGAGTGTTGATCTTATCGTTCAAGTCATGGACGAGGGAGTTTGTAGAATTAGAAATAACAAAGGAAACATTAAGCTGAAGCCTCAAACCAAGCAACAGTCCACCACACTTCCACTTGATAAACCCAAGACCAAAGTACATTGGATAGATCGGGTATCACGAATTACCTTCCCAGCTTTGTATGTTATCTTCCTTATCTCCTACACAATATATTATGGAGTGCTAAGGGATGATCATAAAGAACCTATGACAGAGGAGTAAAATTAACGTTTGCGAAGCCAGGATCTTATATCTAATGGACAAACAAACATAACTGGAATGAACCTTTCGATGCTATATTTTTGGGTGTTAAATTGTGCGCTAGGCTTTGTTCTAAGGATTAAGAGTATTTGTAGAAAATGGATTACGGGATTACGGAATAATATATTTTTTGCAGGGTCTTAGGGCTGGGTTTCAGAGAAATCTGGCCGATCTCAGAGGAGTCACATCTCAGTAAGGCATTCACTGCACTGTCGTATCATGCGAACATCTTTTTAAGGATGTACTGCATGATACTGCATGATGCTTAAAAGCACACCTTAAATTTTGCCTTGCTTGGAAAAGTTTTAATTAAGGTGTTTAAAACTGAAACTGGGGACTGGACTCGAAATTAGCCGCAGTTGTACCAATAATTTCAATTATTGCCATGCGTTGAAGTCGATTTACCCCGAACTAAAAGGTCTTTGAAATAACACCTATTCAACAATTTGTTTGGCATGTGTTTTCTTCAGTCCCTGGACAGGAAAGCTTTGGATCCAGCCATTGTCATTTACTTTTCTTAGCTTCAACATGAAGATGTAAAATGACCTGCAAGATCTGGGAATTGGAATTCACTATGAATAATTAATGACATCCAATAAAACATTTATTTAATTAATGGGGCAACGAAAGTTGAATCTATCAGCCCTAATGGCATGTACAAGATGCAATAAGATACAATATTCAATATGGAGTCACTCTACATATAGGGGAAGAGTTTTATGTAAAAAAAAATGTACTACCTCTTAAATGTAGAAATGTTTTAATGATATACTTCTTGTAAACATTCTTTGATAAGCTACAGTAAGTACATTTCACTATGTTCAAGTAGTTCATATAATTTTAGGATAAAATACATTTTTTGACGTCTCAATCGATGAATACAGCAAAATAAGAATCATTAGCGAAATTGGGCGTCTTTTTATCAAATCCCCACGATTTCGGCTGGGAATATAAATTACTAGGTTTATCTCGGTGTGCATGGTATTGACACTGTTTTTCGATGTAACATATTGCAGAAATCTAGACTGTAATTATTGTTCACATAATCTTTCCAGCATGAATTTAAAAACGCCTCCCTCTTCACTAATTGTTCGCAAAAGTCATAATTATTCCTTGTGAAAAGCATTAGTGAAGATTCGTGTAAAAAGCCTCCTTGTATTTAATAAATATTGGCCGACATAAAAGTTTATAGTCAGAAGAAGTCTGGCTGATAATTCAGAGACCTATTGTGATTTTATTACTATAATTGCTCAATGACAAGCTCTTTTTTCTCAAGTATTAGAATCATCGCCTGTGGATCATGACCTGATCCAGAGGTCATAGGTTCGATTTTTACACTGCTCAGAAATCGGCACAGTGAACTCATATTGACAAATGTAGCATGATATGACAAAATCCTCGACAAAGCATGCAGCGCGCGTATTGTGCGAACCCAATTGTGGATAGTGATTTATCCGGTGGATAGGAGAAGGGGGGGGGGGGGGGGGGGATATTGTTATCCACCTTTTCAACAACTGGGGCCTGAGCAATTATACTAAAAGTCCTTGGGGGAACTGTTTTAATATTTCTTAGCCTTTTTTGATGTTAATGTAAGAAATACTAAACAGTGTCCAAAGTCCATATTTTGGAAAAGTGAGCAAGAAGATACAACAGCCTGAGTAAGCATGGGCTCCCTTTGCAAACAGTGGATCATTAAATTAGAATAGCATACCCGCGTTTTGTTTGGGCCTTGAGCAAAATAGTCGCATTGCCCAATAACCAGGGTTTGTATTATATAAAGTTGCATCTCTCAAGTGTTAAAGATTTTATACTAACGTGTGAGCGATCAATCAAAATTTGAGGAAATCGAAAATAATATTACACTCTCTGACACCTGCCTATAATCTCCCTCTCCTCCATGGTCAGAGGACATACATATTTGGCTTGTCTATGAAAACACTTAACGCTGGTTACAATCGGAGCCACCAGGTTTCAAAAATTGGCAAAACTTTCACCCACGACTTTTAGAGACAACCTAACAATGTGATATTTCATCACACTGAGTTATGTTATTTGTACAAACAAGAGAGGCTAATGAGAGATCTGTTGTAAATGACAACAAAAAGTGTGGTGGGGGAGAGGGGTGACGTCATATGAAAATTACGGCTAGCTACTATCATCTCTTACGTTGATCATAAAAGACTCAATGAGTCTAGTCTCATGATATGTATGAAAAATGGGAGAGGCAGATCCTCCCGTCCCCGCTTCAACAGGAAGCACGTACATTAGTATTTCCGGGGAGACATGCCTCCCATGACGCTTCGCAAACTGCAAGCAGTTTTTCTTTCTTGCTCCGCCATCTTATCAGAGATCCGACAAACGTTTGAACGTCACAGTGTGCTATTACTCAGCCAACTCGAGCCAGGTTGCACTCTCCAGGGGAGTCACAATGTTGTCAAATTGATTTATATTGGGTTCCGGCATTCTCTGAGCAACTAAATCATCAGTTCGTCAAATTGATTATGTATTTCAGCGTTGAGAATCTCAATCCACCATTCTGCTCTTGTAGTGAATGGTGTACACCATAAGAAAGAAAACAAACAGCGTAGGAAACATCACTCGAGAGGTTTTGTCAACCCAATGTTCTGTGGGCGGTGTGTCGGCTTTCTTCTCTGTAGGTTTCCTTGACCTTAGCTTGCTCGGATCGATTTTCTTTGGAGTGCCATTTAATTTCAAAATGATGTCATCCAGGTCGTCCTAAAAGAGATAAATGTCAAGCCAGATAATGAACCTGACTGCAGGTACATTTAGCTTTTCAGTGAAAACACCCGCCGAGGGAGTTTTGCTTTATGGCACTCCAACTTTCCTGTATTCGAACCATGCATACTTTATAGTTGTTTCGATGCTTCTTTTAAATTTAAGGTAGATTTTCCTACATGACGTATCCAAGATGGCCATCACTGAAAATCATGAAGTCATAGCACTTAGACCTAGTCAGTATTGTAGCCAAAGTTGCAACTCCTCGGTTTTGACCAATTTGATGGTGTATGGAAAACTTATACAAATTCCGTGAATTATTTAATGCACTGGAATGTATGCATGGTTGCTACACCTTATCAGAAGAACTTTAAAATTCTCAAAAGGCTCTGGCATGATTACAAAAAACACTTAACTACGCACACTCAGTATCATGTTGAAATCTCCCACAGTTTTGACTTCAATGCTATACCCTTACCTCGGCTGTCGACGTGTCAAGGATCAGCTCTTTCTTCTTTTTCTTCTTCTTCCAAAAGACATTGGAAGTGTTCAAAACGATGATGTATTCAACCAAAGCGGCGAATATGAAACCGAATGATGTTAACATGAAGAAGTCAATTGCTTTAAGGTAACTGACCTGCAAATTAACAGACCGAGTACATGTTATATTCGTGTTGTTTAATCTCACCTCTGCAGGGAATTCTGTATCAGGCAAAATGTTTTACATCGTTAAGTCAAACTTTTTTTGTCTTCAAAAATTCCGTTATAGGAGGAAAAAGATATGTTTTGTCTCAGTCTCGTTTCACTGATATCCTGCAGTGGGACACGCATAAAGAAGGCTCCTACATAACGTTACTCAATTATTCTCGGAATTGTTTTTCATTTTGTCATGATTCGCTTCTATGATGGAGTTTTTCGTGGCGTTATCGGCTTTTTAACATAAAGATTAATATCCCTGGGACATACAAGAGAAGATAATTGGAGAGCCACTTTCTATTCATAGCTAGTGAATAAATGAAGCAGGTCAAAACAATGAACGGTTAGTACCTTTGGGATTTCTGAGTTTACTGTACTGGAAAGTAATATGGTTGTCAGGATAGTTGTGATGCTGAGAGAGATTCTCGCTGGAACAGCTGTAGGCGTGATAAAGAACGTGCACCATGACAACACAACAAGGATGATTTCCGGTAAATACACAGATGATATATGATAATCCAGACGGCGACGAAATTGAAACACTGCTCTGAGCTTCGCAAATGATCCTGAAAGGAGAAAACGAAAAACGTGTTCATTTCCAAATCCATTCGGTTCAAAGATGATTGGGAGGGTCAAGACGTGAAATTGTGCAGGTGGTGCACTGTGTGAACGAAGTAGAAAGAAAGGTAAGCACACACTAACACCAACTCTGCGGTTCAGTACTTTACGCATACGCACATTTTGGTAGTGAGGTGCTTGTTCCAGTAGTTTGTAGAAGGAGTCTGACATTAAATGATTCCTTTGTTAAATAATACGCATCACGAAATTAGAATGGATTCCTTGAGAGACCTCACATTTCAGAGCTTTTGATCTTGGTTTTAGAGAATGGGTTTGCTTGATCACTATGATGCGACTGGGTAAAAATGGGAAATCTCCGTTCATGCTCGAATGTAATGAAAACTGACGTTGTTCTTATATAATTCCACACACCTTTACTGTTTGTCGAAGCATCGTCGAATGTTTCATACCGAATGAGATCAAACTGAGCCATTTTTGATGAAACTATTTCAATCCCATGATTGTCACTACCTCTCCATTTGTAGTCGATATCAGCTGTGGTGTGAGCATCTGCGTGAAAAAGGAGATGAAGTGCATTCTGACTAATCGTGTTTCATGATGAGTGAAAGGTTACTTACTATTACGAGCCTTCAACTCCTACATTATCCAGGTGATCTGGTGACGTAATTCGGAGGACTGGGGAAAAAAAAATTTAGCGCCGTATCCCACAACCGCGCGCGGCCTTATTTTTTAATTCAACATGACAGAGGCGAGGTTAGATCTCGTCGTTTCTACTTGAATGTTCATTCAGTAACAGGAAATGTGATAGACACGGAATAATCTGTAGAGTTTTGGCGATGGAAGGTACTGCAGGGAGTTTGGAAACAACATCTAAGGCCCCGCGCGGTTGTGGGATACGGCGTTAAAATTTTTCTTCCGAGTCCAAATTACGTAACCAGATCACCTGGATAGGACTATGCAACGGCATTTTCACAGATCAAGCTATTTTTAGACGAGTTCTTAAATAAATGATTCTCAATGTGATTCTCAATCCCACGGGTGGTAATTGTTCATGCAAGACTCGTGATTAGCTGGAAATGTCTCTGGAAATGATTCGAAAAAGAAGCGATTTTTAAAAACATTTGACGATAAAAAACTGCGATAAAATATTTCTAAAAGACATATTAAGAAAGTTTTTTTTAAAAACGACGACGTTTCGACGTTGAGCTAACGTCATTATCAACTCAAAACGATAGTGATGGGAAAATGTATAAATACTAAGTAAAAATAATAAAACAATCACGTAGGGAAAA
>NC_090874.1:6031159-6033659 GCF_036669935.1 Montipora foliosa
AGGCGACAGTGGTATTGACTTGTTCATTAAACTGCACTGTATCAAATTGTATCTTATTGTGATGTATGTATCGTTTTGTTTTGTATTGCTTTGTATCGTTTGCTTGTTTTGTTATTTGTTTACCCACGAACACCTCAATTAAGAGCGCTCAGGAGCTCGTTCAACATGTGCCCGTGGATTCCAGATCGAATTAGAATTTGACATTGCTGGTTTTAGTGGAGAGGCGAAAACCGGAGTACCAAGAGAAAAATCTCTCGGAGCAAGGAGAGAACCACCAACAAAACCCACATACTGCCGCCAAGGAGAGGTGAGACCTCGGAAATAGACTAGTCCTGTCAGCCTGGTTCACAGACGGTGTGGAAAATGGCCCTCGGTTTTTCTTCACAATTCCTCTCATTTCTAAGCATGTGAACGAGATATACGAGTCTGTTTTTCAATCCTCTATGCTGGGAGCTTTTGTTCCTTCCGTTGCGTTCATGGTTTGGTCTAGTTTCCATTGCTACATTACTAGCAAACGCATTATCCAAAGCAATTCAACAGTATAAGAAGAATTAAGGAGTTCGCCATCGCTAAGTCTTACAGTAAACATACAGGCCACTATCAAGTTTTGACTAGAAAATGAGGACGGAAACTGTTTCCGTTTTAAGGTCTTATAAGATCAGTATCACAAGTTTTGTAACCTAACAAAGGATACATTCTTCGAAGACAATTCACAGTCTGTTTTTATTTGTCATCCTTCTTGTTAACTGAGGAAGGCGTAAATAGACGAGAATCAAGCTGTGTAAAAACTACACGAACCAGCACTTACATGTAGTCTTCTCCTTTGCAAACCAGACAGAAAGCTTGAATTGCAACAAACGCAAAAGCCCTAGCAGCTCTAGTGCTCCCCATTTTAAAAGAGTCACGGTTGAGAGAGAAATCAGCAGTGGATTAGAAACTCTTCCAGTTCTGTAATAGAAAAGATAAGAGGTCTTTGCAAATTGTAGTCAGTGTAAACTGTACCTACCTGGCGCCGCTGTTCATTTTTAATTTATAATCTGTTTTGATACGGATTTCTTTTTTGTATGAGCTTGCCGCTGTGTTAAATACATGAATATTCACTCATAATAAACCGGAAGAATTTAAAATCCTGAACGGCCAAAGTAATTTTCTGTTGAAAGTAAAATATATTAGCCATATATTAGCATTCTCATTGATATTATATAACAATAATGATCTTTGAAAGCCCTTGCGTTAACCGTCCCTGCGGGGAAAAAAAGCCTAATTAGGATTTAAGGGTGAACGTAACAGTTTTAAACTGGTATTAATCAATGGGTAAGACATCCTGCAGTTATAGCGATGTGTCAAGCATTAATTAAGATAACGAGATAAAATTAGGCGTTGATGTAAAGATGAATTGAACTTTAAATCCACGAAGCACAGTAGTCAAAAGAGATTGGACTTTTCCAACTGAAGGAAACAATTATGAACGCGAGGCGGTAAAACATCAACCGCAAAGGCGCCGCTACTTTTCGAAATATAACATCCCTCATATACTTAGTCTTGTAAGCTAAAATGTAATATCTGTAAGACATATATTTTATTTTAGCTTACGAGACTAAATATTTATAACGGTTACCACCGTTGATCTGACGTAACCGCTAAGGCGTTTCAAGACCATTCGGCCACTCCCTTATAAGGGCTTAATGGCCAGCCAGGGTATGTTTTTCGGGATTTTTGTCTTGAACAGGGTATCGAATTTATCATTTTTTGTCTTAATCAGGGTATCGATTTATCAATTTTTGTCTTAAACTGGGTTAAATGTCTTAAACAGGGTAACAAAAATCGGAATTCTGTCTTAAAATGGGTAGGAAAATCAGCGATATTTGTCTTAAACAGGGTCAGGGTATGAGGGGCCGCGCCGCACCTCCCCACCCAGGGATACATCGAGTACCTCCCCCCCCCCCCCCCCGGGCACTAAACATTAGAATATTGTGTACCAATACATACATACACAGGGGCACCCAACGACCAATTTGTTGTAAAATGTATTATTATACCCCAGTTAATGAAAATAAATGTTATTAAGGCATTTTCAGGTGTTTTTCAGTGCTGCTGGGAAAACATTATCTGTTCCTTTTTCCCAGCAAGACACACAAGAAATTTCCCAGCCAGCTAGATAAAATTGGTTGGTTTCCCAGCCAGCCGATCAAATTTAGTTCCCAGCCAGGAAATTCCGCGCGCTTTCAAATCCCTCGATCCAAAACGACCGAACAAAAGCGGCAAAACCGGGACAAAACAGGTTTTTTTTCCGCAAGCGCAATCACTCTGACCAGCCGTCGTATGTTTGTGACTACTCTCTGGGAGAGGGAAGGGGTTCTTTTTTTTTGTTTTTTTAGTCGTCCTCAGTCTTCAGAGTTTCTACAGCCAGCTCGGGTAGAAATGCTAGAAAAAGTCAGTAATTCCCAGGCAAAACCTATATGAATAACAAAATTTCCCAGCCAGCTCATCGAAACACCTG
>NC_090874.1:6038659-6041159 GCF_036669935.1 Montipora foliosa
CACCCAGTGAGTGCAGCTCGGGTCAGGGTCACGTGGCTTCTTTGGAGGTTCATGTTGAGGCTGACTGGTGGTTTTGACACGGATCTTTCCATGACGTACGTGCCCTGTCTTATCCATCAGCATCACTGTGGCTCCTTGGTCAGTGTTGGACACCACAACTCTTCGATGGTGGGGAAAATTACCGACCGGCACGTGAGCTTGTACTGCGGAAAGATTTGAATCAGGACTCGGACTTATGTCAGCTTCCAATTCTGCATCATGCTCTACTTCAAAGCTTCCCTGAAAGCGGCAATGACAGAAAACGTTTCCTTTAGTTGACGTTTTGCTTTCTACAACATTGGGAAGTGATAGAGCAATTAAAGCAATAGCTACCGTAGCGGCAACGAACATTCTGCTAGATTGCATATTTAATTAGCAAATCATTATAAAACTATGATTGTTACCTAAACACTTAGTGACCCAAGTCTTAAGCCTTGATTTAAAGAAAATACCTGTTTACTAACTTTAAAATCTTGAGAGATCTTTATCAAGGAGAAAATGACGCCAAAGGCTCGCTAGTTTAAGAATGCAATGCATGTGTACGCGCGTAAAATAAATAAGCAGCAAGAGAGTCTTGGGCTTTCAGACTTTCAAATTCTTGTTTTGCATGTATAATAAGGTGCATTTACACTCTGAAGTTTTAAGATAGAGAGTAAATGACGTCACTATTCCCTAGATCCACCCCTCTGAGGTCCAACCGGTCAGTTTTGAACGTAAGAAATGGCGGACTGTGAAATCCAAAACTTACACTCAAAGTAAACAACCTTTGGATAAAAGCAAAAGCTCAAAATTTTGACCAGTCAAGTGTAAAGCAAACACACTTTCAAAATCTGAAGAAAAAAGGTAGGTAATTTTTTTTTTATCATAGTAGCACTTTAAACTTTGCTTCATCAACCATTCGACATTTCTTTTGTTATCGCGAATGTTGAATGAATTTGAAACTGTTCGGCACCCTCTTTCAACATTTTCGGGTAAAGGTATTTCTCGAGTAATTTGGTTGAATAAGCACTTGAAAAATTTTCAGACTACAAATTGCAATCACACGAATTTTGTTAGTGTGGTTTGTTTACTCGTGCTGCCTTATATCAAATCGCTCTCGAAATCATGAGATATTACCTATAACAGAATGCCATACCCCAGAAATGTCTTTAGCCCATCAGTTCACAGTATAATCTAAATTTAGAATACATTAGGGGTCCCGCCAAATTATGGCCAATCAGATTGGACCTGATGACCTCAACGCCTCTGATTGGTCTGCAACCAGTAGGCCGCACGATGGATTGCTCGTTCAAATCATAGATCGTGCAAGGAATACCGTTTTACTACCACGATTTTTCCCGAAAAAATCTGGAAATAGCCATCCTATTAATAGGGAGCTTTAGACCGGAGGACTAGGACGACTACGAATACGAGTTTTCCGCTCTGAGCACGCGCACTTCGAAAATGTCGGCCTCCAAACCTTATGCGCATGTTCATTACGGAAGCCTTCCTCGTCCTCCAATCTAAAGGTCCCTGATACCGAAAACTGATGGCCCTCTTTCCATCGCAGATCGAGACTTCTGGGTCATGGACTTTTCTGCCTATACTAAAACTCAAGCTTAATTTACACTTAATTCGTTGCAGTCCCCTGCAAAACAACAATGTGAAATAACGAAACGCAGGGAAGGTGAAGAACGCCAGCACGAAAAAAAATTTTCTTTCTTAGAACTTAAGCGTTGCTCCTGTCAGTTTCCTTTCTTGATTTTTGGCACACTTTAATTTTGTCACATGGAAAAGGTCGCGAAGTGATTACAATAACGCGAATTTGATTTTGAGGTGCATGACGTCCTTACTAGCAGGAGAGTTATGGCACACAGTTAGAGTTAAACTTCTGAAATCCCGACATTAGGGTTTTGGAAGGCCAAACACCAGAATTCAACATTTTGAAAGCTAACTGTGCTAGACTTCTTAATAACTTTACTTCCTTGGTGCTTAAGCGAGTGAGGCCTGGCTTATTTGTTTCTGTACACCAATGGATGAAAGTGAGATTTTATTTGCAAACAGTTATCATTATAAGTCTTATAAGCCTGCGATCATTCTTTCCTACAAACAAACCTGTTCAAAGTCTTACTTACCTCTTTCTCGAGTTCTGCATCATCCAGCTTCAATGGCTGATTCTCTTCCTGTTGATTAATTTCGTATCATTGATGAAATGTTGTAGTTGTCTGTTATCCATACGAGCATGCGGCCTCTACAAATGGGAAGTGTGTTTTTCCCCTGGTTAAACAATGTGGGATTATTCAGTGGCATGAAAAAAAGCTATGTAATTGTTCTCTTGAAACTTCGCGCACAGACTCCATGTTGGTTAACGGCTGTCTTCCCATGATTTTAAGCGATTCATACAAACTTCCGGATAACACTCCACTTCCGTTGCAATATAAGATAATTACAGAAACCTCGTAGGTTCGAATCTTCCCAAGAG
>NC_090874.1:6053659-6066159 GCF_036669935.1 Montipora foliosa
CATTAGACGTGATGTTGCCGTGGTAACGGCCATGATCCAAAAATTGACACCCCAAAATTAAACCTTATTATATTGGTACTCATACTGGTAAATCTCTACATGGAAAGTTTAAGAGAAATTAACTAGGTTTCCTTTTGTAACTCGTGCGATACTCTAGAGATCCACGTTAAAAGCTAAGAGCCAAAGGTTTGTTTATTTGTTAAACATCACACACTTACCACCAGCATTAGGGCGTAATCGAGGATCGTATGAATGCAGTATTTCATTGATGGTGGCAGATAAATTGACAGCTTCCATTCGACTCCTCTCAAAGTCATCCTCGTTCTCGTCCAGAGACCTTTAGTAAAGGTATTGAAATATGAAATTTACACAAGCTTTACATTCGAAGCTAAGAAAGCACGCAAATCTTTTGAACTTTCTCTGCACTTTTATATTTAGAAATTGTGTGAACCTTAAGAAAGCTTTATATTGCATGCAGGTGTTTCTTCCAGTTGTTACTCTTCTGCACCAGGGTCCCGGTGAGAGCTAAGGCCCTGGTCACAGGGTACATGTAGATTAGCAACGACAACGGCGACCACTAAAGGCTGGTTTTCACTAGCGACGGAGTCGGAGACGCAGTCGTAATCAGAAGCGCAGAGCGATACGATCTAGTGAAAATCAAACTGTCGGAGTCGGAAGCAGAACACCGATTCCGCTCATGACTCCGTTGCTTATGATCCAGTGAAAAAAAACTGCATCGTCGGAGTCGGAAGCAGAAGCGGAAGAACAAACCAATCACAATCTTAAATCTTAAAGCCTTAAAGGCTGGTTTTCCCTAGGAACGGAGTCGTAAGAGCGCTTACGACCTAGTGAAAATCGAAGATCGGAGTCGTAAGCGGAGTCATAAGCTCGACGGAATCGGAATCGGATGAATTAGAACGTTCCCATTTTCTTCCGACTCCGCTTATGACTCCGTCGCTTGTGATCCAGTGAAAACTAGATTGTCGGAGTCGGAAGCAGAAGCGGAAGAACCAATCAATCACAATGTTTGGAATCGATCATTGTGATTGCTTTAATCTTTCTCTTCTGCTTCCAGAATCGGAGTGATGGTCAATATTTACAAGGTCTTTATTTTACCACACCTAGAGTACTGTGCTCCAGTCTTAGTTGGGTTATCTTCTGGTCTTTCCAACAAACTGGAGCTTACTAATAAGTATGCCATTAGAACCCTTTTGAACATGGCTAAGTCAACCCCATATAGTGACTTACTTAACTATGTTGGTCTAAAGACCCTAGGGCATCGTAGATATTCGCATGCTCTCTCCTTATTTTACAAATGCTTATATAATATGGGACCGAATAATATTAGGGAGATGTTGTTATTTCGTATTAATGAATAAGACCTCAGAGGCTTCTGTAAACTAAATCAGCCTACCTATAATAGTAGATTCCTGCATAGGTCATATCATTACATCATCTCAAGACTATGGAATAATTTACCTGACTATGTAAGAAGAGCCACATCTCTTAATATTTTCAAATCAATGCTGGATGAGGTCAAAAATAGGACTGTTTTAGAGTCAAAAATAAAGACAAATAGTCCATTTTACAGTTGTGTGCTTAGTTACCTGGCCTATGAATGAAAGTGAAGCTGGAGTTGTCCTTGCTTTGATAGAAACCTCACTGCCTTTCTTATGTAAATTCTTACTAATTAGCATGACAGCAACATCATTAACATAAGAAAAGGAGGGAGCTCTGTATCCTAACAGGGTCAACACCAGCCTCACTTTCATTTAAAGGCCAGGTAACTAAGCACACAACTGTAAAGAGGTCTATTCCCCACTGAGAATTGTTACGATCCAATTGATTTAAGGGCCTTATAGATGGAAATATGTCATCCTTGTAACTTCAAAATAAAGAAGACAAAAGAGAGAAAGAAAAAGAAACTAAACAAACAATTGCAAGGGGGAAGAGTATTTAAACGGAAAGAGGTTGTAAAGTATAACTGGAAAAAAGAATGAAAATATTTTCTGATTTGGTGGTATTAAATAGCTCTTCAAGTACTGTTATTATATTTCATCCGGTCGCTCATGATATTCAAGGGGTATGAACTGGTAAATCTCCATTCCTTTGGGCCCGTGACATGTTGTGCCGGTACATGTAATGATTATAAAGAAAATTTGACTTCTATTCAAACACACAAAGGTTTATTGAAACTAGAAGAAAAAAAAAAACATGGAAATTTTGATACACGTGTTTTTCAAGACGCTTTTAAATAGTTTCATAATTCATTACGCTTATTAAAATTCAAAATCAGCATCAAGATTAGGGAAACTAAACGATGAATACTTAATTCACCAGATTCTGATAAAAGGAACATTAATTAAACGTTTCAAACGTAACAGGCTTTCGTATGCAATATCATCCAATTCATTTGACCAACTGTTTAACTAAAAATACCCAACTTCCTGCTTACCTTTCTTGTCGATTGAACGTTGCAACACCCTTACACGAACCCGCAAGCGCCACCAGCAAACAGGACAGAAAAGTTTGCATAAGATACACGGTCTCCATTCTCGAGTTGAGTATTTTTGCTTTGAAATTGAAAGAAATGATTTAAAACAGCGTCAAGGTCAAAGCGACCTTCAGAAGGATTTATTGTCTCCCTAAATGTTTCACTGACTAAAAGTTCTTAGTCATCTCAAAGTCTCTCCAAAATACTTCTCCAGAATTAGAAATACTTAAAATAATGAGTGGTTTCCATTTTAACATGTTCCTTCGACGACTGAAGACCAAAGAAAATTGAAAAACAATCAATTAGTCACCGCGCTGTTCTAGTCAAATTGTCGACTTATTAATAATGAATGCTGGGACGACATCTGCACAATTTTGAAAAGAGTTTGCCTACTTTATTGGGGTAAAGCATCATTATCTAACTTGAAAAAATAATCTATCAAATCAAGAAATGAGGATATGGTACCAAAACGGAAACTAAATATTAACCATGCATGATACTAGTAAGCAAAACTGACTGGGAAAACATTTGCAATCCTTTTAATTATCTTCAATACTTGGAAGAAAAAAAATGTTTGAGTTCATCCCGAGACAAACAAATGTACCGCTCAGCAGTACGTTAGGGACAGGATATTCTGCAAGTTCGCTGGATAACGTACTTGAAACAGTATGATTATCTAAACAAGTGTTTCTTCCTAATGATGCCCATTAAACTTGCTTTTCATATCCGACAATCTGCTAGAAAAGTCCATTCGAACGAAATCGAAACCAATTTTTTTTCCCCAAATGCGGCACAGTTTAAAAACAAACGGTTAACAATAAGAATACAAATTGGGTGAGGTTAAAAACATCCATAAGTGTAAATAAATTAAGAATACAAATTAACAAGCGGTTCGGTTGATTCAGCGAGGTAAAATATTTTCGAGATTTTTTCTAACGTTATGAGGTACCGCTGATGGGAAGAATAGCGATTTTAAGGCTGAAATAAGTGCCTTATATCGTCGCCATGGTAACGGTATTTTGGAAGAAAATTTGATGTGAAAAATCTATGATGGGTACTTAATACCCTGACCAAATTTCGCCTTAATATAATTACCCTAACTATATTTAAGAACAGAATATGTTCATTTGTATGATGAAGGGAGAAACTATTTCTTTCGAGCTATCGCGAAACATTTTCCTTATCCGCAGTTTTGCCCAATGGCCGATCCAAAGTTTTCAATGCACAATGCTCCTTAAAAGAGTAAACAAGTAATGTGCCCATCAATGAAGTTCTGCAATATATCCACAACAAGTTTATTAAAAAATACGCAGGGAAAGGAGAAGTTTAATAAATATCCATATTACTCACGATTTAAACAAACGCCAAGGCTTTCAACTGCAGATAAATTTTTTGAAAATTGTTTTACTTAACTTTTTACAGGTGTGAATTCAACATCCTTATCTTCCATATCCTAATTACACGATTTACTAAATTTGTCGATCGTTTTCATTTGTCGTTAGTTGTCGTCACCTTCAAGTGAAACTCGTCAGTGTTACAATTTGACTTGCGCCACCAGCCTCACAGAAAACTCATCCAAACTGTGGCAAGAACAGACGTGGCAACCATCAAAACTTCGCGTGGAGTATCAGTTTATTTTACCCAAGGTTTTTTTTGTTAAGAAGAAGAAGATCCAAGAAAATTGTGTTTTGGCTTCTTTTGTCCATCCAAAAATCTAAAAAAATAAGCAATCACATGTTAAGGTTACTATAGAGGTTGATCTCAGGGTGAGCCAGAGCAAGTGTGCTTTTTAATACCATGATAATAAAATCGTTCAAGTTAACACGAAGAAAGGAACTCGGTGTATGTTCTTCGCTTTTCCGAGAAATGGTTGTAAAGAGGAAAACAGGAAAACAAATGCCACCGTTGAAACCTTAATGGCCTGGAACAAAAAGTGCGAAATTATCATCTCCGAGAAACAGGAAGTTTCACATCCTTTGTTATGCTGCATTTCCATTGTCACCCAACCCATCGACGTTTTTGGAAAGTATTTCCCTCGTTTCGCATTGATCGATTATGACAACAACTGAGTATAGTGCACTCAATGACAGTTTCTTCCGCCTTAGCAGCTGATCTGTCGTTGTTAATTAAATTAGTTTACGGGAAAGCCTTATTTACCACAGTTCTGGAAAACCTCTTCAAGGTTGCTTAATCTAGATAAGTTGACGAATTTAAGAAGAATCTTTTTGTGCTTACAAATACTGTATTCTTGCAATCGGTAAGTAGAAAAAGAGAACGAGATATGCAGCCACTCTGTCATTGTTCATAAAAAAAAATGTAACGATTTCCGTAGCGTCAGAACAGTTTTTTTCTACACAAGGAAGACAAAATGCATCTCGATTTACTCGCTAACGGCGAGCAGACATACAAGGTCAATAGTAATGCTGAAATTAAAAAGGGATGAAATATCTTAAAAGGGATTGAAAAAGTATACAGTAGAAAGTGTAGTTGTTTTCTAAACATTGCCGGCCGAGCAATCCTCTTGTACCAATTTCGTCATCGACTGAAGGTTTTTCAGCAGTGCATGCTCTTAAAACTAAAATTGTCATCTGTGAAACTGTCTAGTAACTTTTTCACACTAAAATGTGCTTTAATTTACAGCTTCAGTTTTCTATTAAAGTTTAACTGAAATCGAACATTGCACTGAGGAATTTCTGCTTGCATTTTGTCTATTTGCATTCAAATTTGACTATAGAAGGCGTCTTGTTAAACACGATTTGACCTCACAAAGGAACAGAAATTGCTATGGGAAGCTACCTATCAGAGTTTAAGCCATTTTTTTGTAACCTACGAAGGTAAACAATGTTGGGGATTGATTGCTGCTTGAACCAGGTAGAGTGCATATTCAACCTGGGTAAAATCAGGATCACCAATTTAACGTTAACCTAGGTAAAAACAGATTCAACCGTATTTGACTGGCAACATATGTACTCTTTGTGGGTCTATTTTTCTACCAGTAAGAAATACTTTTATAGTCACTTAACCTCAAAATAAATGTATCTAAGAAAGAAATTGACGTCGCAGTTCTGCCATCCCTATTGTTATTTCCTTTTTTTTTAACTTGATTAATCTCAGTAAGGGAAATTTTTATTCAAGTGGGGCACATAATTATTTTAGCAAGTGAAATCTCGTGTCTCATGGTAAATGAACACATGCATAAATCCACTATGTAGCAGATTTATGGCACCATCTCGGTGCGGCAAGCCTACTTAACTTCGATAAAATAAATAATTAAGGCTTTTTTAAGAGATCATCTAGCGATGGGTATTTCGTGCATTTAAGATTGGATAAAAGTAACCACTGAAAACAAGAATTTCTTTCCCCCTCTCTTCTCTTCTCTCCTCTTCTACTCTACCAAAATTCTACATGTTCAAGCACTGGGCCGGCAAAGTCCTTTTTGACTCATAGCTGTTCTCTTCATGATTACTTACCGTCACTGTGTGAGTTCTTTAACGTCCCACAAGAAACCTATGAACATGGATTTGTGAGACAGGGCGTAGGGTTTATAGTCCTTAAGCGAGAAGACTTTAAAGTCTAACCATTTTGCAGATGAAATTACAAAGGCAGAACTTTCTCCTCAGCTATTTTAAGATCCTCCGTGTTGATCCGGCTGGGGTTCGAACCCGCGACCTCCCTCATGGTAGTCCAGTGCTCAACCAACCGAGTTATCGGTGAGCTCTTGGTGATCATGTATTTCTCTTCTCTCGAGTTGAATTGTCTTCTCTACCCTCCTAGGTTCTCAATGGCTCAAGTCTTTTCGATGGATGTTACGGACAGGAAATCACCAGTGAAATTCCTCGTAGTCGAGGTTTGTGGGCTAAGAGTTAATTCTCATATGCAGCTGAACAGGAAAAAAACCCCATACAATAACATTTTTTAAGATGACGTAGAGGGCATAACATGCTGCCCTACGCAAGTCGGTGCTCATCCCCAGAAAGAAAGAAAATGATAATTTGCATCAGGCATCAGTGTCGGTTGCCTTACTGACCCCACGCAGACAAATCTAATCAGGTTTGCAAAATAAATGGATGAACAAATTAAGGGCTTCCCAGTTTGTTTTAAATAATTTTATAGGAATTTTTGCATATCATTTCATTGAAATGTCAACTTTTTCTCCACGACTGAAGATGACGTATTTGCCACAAGTGAGGTAAAACGGCTATAAACACCATCTTTTTAGACGTGTCCAATAAAATTGCGAAAATGTCGTTGGCAATAGTGTACCTTAATCTTTCACTATATAAACCGCTTACAACCCATAATTCTCTAATTCGCTCTAACGAAGGATTCGCTCGAAACATCAACTTTCAAATTTCTTTATAGTGGTCAATTTACCATATCATCTTAGTTGAGAAACCCATTACTGTGTTAGCCGTACCAGTTTCGTCTAATCAAAGTTAATGTCTAGCGCTAAAAGTGAACGCTGTTGCAAGATGAGACTCTTTGGTTACTTATTAAAAGTTTGGGCTGGATAAGTGAACATTTTGCCAGTACAAATATATCTTAAAAATGAAAGACAATCTAACACATTTGGCCTTATTAAAACTCCTACATCGCTAGTTTTTAACAGTAGCATCTTCAGCGCCATCGAACTGCCAATATAAGTGAAATGGAAAGAACACAGATTCCACAGGTTCCATTGCAAACGAGCTTCTTTTATTTATAAAGAGAACCACGATTTGATCCGCAACACACAGAATGACGTAAGTCTCCGCGTTGACGCGACAGTAACAACGACAACAACGTGACAAAACTAAACACACCCTGATTTATGTCCATATTATAAGATGAAGTAATTCTCTCTTTTGTCTCTTATTTGAATTCCCTTTTCAGGTGCTGCTTGTAATTCCATTAGCGCACGCATTGTATTCTGGGGCAGATCACTATTGGCCTTTAGATGAAATAAGCTATTCACGTGTCTTCAACTGGCGACAGTGGAGCTGGATGGGGACTGTTAAAGGTATTTAAACGTACTTGAGCGTACTTTTCATTGTTGGGAGTGCGAGCTCTTAAACTTAAAACAGGTGGAAAACTGTTGAGGCTAGGAGAAATTGATAGCGAATAATGAAAAGGTTGAACATCATTGATGTGTCGAGAACGACACGGGCCGAACTATGAAAGTGATTTTTTACAATGACTGCAAAATTCTCGCACTCTCATTGGCTAATTTTTATTAGTAAATTTTCAGCTCCGACTATTGCATTTCTAGCTTTTTGATTGGCTAAAAGACTCCGACTATGAGCCAATAGTCGAAGTTTTATGTCATATGGAAAATAGTGCGCTAAGATGCTCTTTCCGGACGCTTTGTAAAATTGTGAAAATAAAAATCGGCGGCAAAACCCGGTTTGAGAATTTACTAAAACAATTATTCCATTCGCCCTTGTTGAATATGAAGTGATTATAACCAACTCGCGCTACGCGCTCGTTGGTTATTTCATCGCTTCATATCCAACTCGGGCTCATGGAATAATTAACAATTATTCCATGAGCGCGCGTTGGATATGAGATGGTAAATAGCCAACGAGGCGCGTAGCGCCGAGTTGGCTATAACCAGTCTCATATCCAACAAGCGCGAATGGAATAATTGTTTTATTAAATTCCTTAAACTCCAAAAATTTGGAAGTACGCAATACGAGCGGAAAAAGCGAGCAAATCCGAGCGAAATCGAAAAAACTTGATGAGAACTGATGCGATGTTGTGTAATACCTTGTTGTCAGACAGACGCAGGCTCATCACAAAAACATTTCTTGTCTTTTCGCGTACTTCTAAACGTCGGAATTGATCCAAACTTTCCACAAAAAAGTCTTTTTTCTCCTTTTTGGCTTTATTCAAAGAGTAATTTCGCATTCCGGCGAAAACATTTTTAGTTTAGCAACGCTTAAGGTCAAACCAAGGTATATGAGCTGATAACCGAGATTGAGTGAACCAATCAGAGCACGCGAAATGCATTATCCGAGGTTGAGAATTTAATAATTGCTATTTGTCAATAACCGGACAGACACATAAATTCAATTTATGCGAAATTGACGCGATATTGGTGGCGTCAGCTTGAGGAAAATTGAAGTTTCTCGCATTTTTGTCTTGCTTTCTTCTGGTGTTTTGACTTAATTTTGATCCCTCTGCCTTTTTGTTATTGTAAAAAACAAGTTGATGACAGTTTTTCATGCGTCTGTCCTGTTATTGACAATGAATTTCGTCATAACATTGTCAAAGTTAAAGGTATTTATGACGAAATTCATGATCAATAACAGGACAGACGCATGAAAACTGACATCAATTTGTTAAATAGATGACATAACGATAACGATAACTATAACGATGACGATGACGATGACGATGACGATGACGATGACGATGACGATGACGATGACGATGACGATGACGATGACGATGACGATAACAAACAAAGTTCCGAAGAGCTCGAGCACTATAGTAATTGAGATGACCGTAAATCCAATCAAATCATGAGAACTTAAAGCGATCAATTAAAAAGATGGCTTTCCTTGAGATGGTTAAACCGTATAAACAGTGCAGAGCCTCGTGCAGCAGAGTAGAAAAACCAGCAATCCAACTCACGTGTCACGTTGAGCATTTAGGCCGGAAACCGACCCCGGGCTACCTTGCTGGAGAGCGAGTCCGCTCACCACTGCGTCGCCATTGCTTCACCATTGCTTGACCACTGCCTCCTCCGGGCCAACACAGCGCCAACACTGCTCCCCTGTTGTTAAACCACCTAGTTTTATCCAAGAAAACAGCCACCATACATTTCAATTTACACGTTTGTCCAAAAATAAAGTTCAATTCCTCGATACAGAAATGTGGTCCCAATTTGTCTGTTAAAAGAAACCACCAGGACTATTGCTTTCTGAGAAAATGTTTAAATACGTAAAGAAAATGTTATTTGTTTGTAGGTGATGCTGAGATCACGTGGTCTCCACCTCGACTCACCCTAGACCTCTACGGTGATGATTCTTGGGTAGATTTGGGCTCAAGATTCAGATCCTGTTATGTTGATGTAAAATTTTGCAATGAAACTGGGCTTACCATTGCATTTTGGGTAGCTTTTCGCGAAGCTAAGGCAAAGCAGGGATTGATTGAGTTTGGAAATGGTGCGTGTGGGGTCAGCCTCATTCGTACGCATGACGGAGAAATGAATGCCACTATTAGAAGCCTCGGGCTAAACAAGACTTGGAGTGTGTCAACTGTGAATGCAAGTGTAGGGAAAGATGTGTGGAATCACGTGACACTGACTTGGAACTTTACTGGGGAAGCTCACCTTTACATTAACGGAACAAGGTAGGAATATGGATCCCTGATACAAGCTTTCCAAGTGCGCTTTTAATCATCGTCGTAGCCATAAAATGAATGCAATTTTGTAAATTTTGCTCGGATTCATTTCTTTAAGGTTGGATGATGCACAGAGAGAAATAATTTCCAATGCTACATGTCCCAATGCTAACTGTACCTGTGATTGGTCAATGAAAGTTGGTACAATGACACAACCAAATTCCGGTATCCAATCATATTCTTCCCTGAAGCTTTCTAGTCTGGTCCTGTGGCATTATGCCCTAAGTCGCGAACACATCAACCATATATCCAATGACGTAAGAGGTAAGGACAAGAGAATATGAGATGACAGAGAAGAACCCCTGTGCCCTATGATAATTATTTGAAATTTATTTTTGGATCGCCCCTGTTGTTACCATGACAGCGTGGTCTACTTTCACACCAATTGACCAATCAGCATGACACAAATAATTCGGATCGGAAGAGGGTCTCATATGGGGAATTCACTCTCTTATCTCATTCTCGGCTTGGTAAGGAACAAATTTAGAATATGGAAATGATAACAAGGAATATTGATATCACGCGCACTCTCATTGGTCAATAGCTGTGTTTAGGTGAGAATATGTAAACACGTCCGTAACATCACACGAATTTTGATTGGTTATGTGTTGTCAGACGAACGTTTTGATTAGCTGGTAGGGAATATGAGCGTGTATCAAGAAAATCTGTTTCAATCAAGAAGTGAAAAAACAGCATTTTCCTTCATTTGTCGAATTATTATTGAGAAATATTTTATAAAAGTAATAGAAGACTTTTTCCGTGTTTACATAGGCTCATCTAAACACTCAGGGGAGTTTTTAGATGAGGCTATGTAAACACGGAAAAGTCCTCTATTGCTTAATTAGAATATGTATAATTTATAATATATTTAGTCACTTGGAAAGATCGGCGCAGTTATGGAGCAACTTGAGCTGTTGCGAAAGAAGTCTGAAAAATCCAGGCATGTACGGGATTCGAAAGAATGACCGTGCGATTGTGCTACACTTCCAAATGAGTTTTAGTAAGTTACTAATCAGTAAGACTCGTGTAACTTTACGCTGTTCCGTTTTTACTTTATTTGATTACCTAGAGGTAATTTAACATCATACCAACCTTGTTTTCTCAGTTCTGAACTGAAACTAACGAAGGATCTTCTTTTTGCTGTGACTTTACTTTACTGTCATAGTGCTTCTAACATTAAATTAGTTCACAGTCCCTTGGCTATTTTTGCGTTTGTTTAGATCATTTGCAGCTGAGAAGTGGATGCCATCTTTATTTGCAATGGCAAGCGCGATCTGGGAAGAAAGAGAGAGAGAGAAATACCTAGCTGGCAAGGAGCGGGGGAGGCAGACGGGAGAAATGTTTTTTGTTTCCGTCCCCATGCAATACGATATATTATGAAAGCCATACTTTCTTCTCATCTGGTTGATTGATGGCTCTTCTCGCCCTATTGCAAACAAAGATGATAGCAGTTAGTGGAGGCGTACGATCTCGACAAGCGAAAGGAAAAATAGACGACTGTGGACAGTTCAATAAATAAATAAATAAATAACTGAATAAACAAATAAACAAATAAATAAATAAATAAATAAATAACACACATTTTAAATTTTTTTTAATATTCTTGTCGAGGAATGTCTTTTTCATACAAGGGTTGCTCCAGCTATTGGATAGCCAATTTACAGTTCTGCTACTACATCCAACCTTTGTGGAAGAAAACATGGTATGAGGCCAAACAATTGTGCGACTCGTATCTTGGAAATCTGGTCAGCGTGGGAAGCAAGGAAGAGTATGACTTCCTGGAACATGAGTTCGGGAATAAAGAAGTTTCCTCTTGTTTGCATATTGGGTTACGTGGTCACACTGGGAGCTCTCGTCTATCTTGGTTGGATGGAAACGTGGGAAGTTTTTCAATGCTAAATTTGAGCTATAATAAAATAAATGAAATGGAGTCCTGTGTCTATCGCGATATGGATGGACTGTGGTACGTCGGCAACTGCAGCGAGAAGTGTGGCTTTGTCTGTAAGAAATACCGAGGTAAGTTGTGCATTATCTGTGTTTGGGTTGAATGATCTTAGACTTAAGAGTATATAGATCATAGAGGAGCAACATTAATGGCAATGTTCTGGTGGACATAATTTGAAGACTTACTTATGACTTCCTGGAACATGAGTTCAGCTCAGTATTGCGCGATAATGAGATAACTCATGCAATGTAAGCTTATACTTGCCTACTTAATCATTTGCTACTGTTTCTCAGGTGGGATGTTCGGAAACGCCGAATTCCACTGCCGGGTTAGAAGACACGACTACCAACTTGTCAATCATCGTTTTTCAATTCATTGGGTGCAAAATGAACTGAACTGCGCAGTTGTGTGCCTCATTTATGGTTCACTCTGCAAGTCATATAACTACAATGAAGCACAGAACATTTGTGAATTGAGCGAGTCTAACCTACAGACCCACTTAGGGAACCTAAGACTCAGCATTGGATACCAGTACTGTGAAAGAGTTTCGTAACGGCGTTTGCACACAACGAAATGACACTGTCACTTGTCAAATCATTGCAAAATAATAGAAGAAAGATAGTTCAGTTTTCAATGAATTTCAACACATTGAAAACGAAGAAATTAGGACCACTC
>NC_090874.1:6071159-6096159 GCF_036669935.1 Montipora foliosa
CAGCACCATTTTTTGTACAAATAGAAACTCCATGCTACAGTTTAGAAAAAATGATGTGACGTTTCCCATCCGGTGAAAAAAGCGCCTCTTTCTTTCGTTTCCTGAGAGCCTTTACCTGTTTTTCACTGAAACGTAGGGCAAAGGACTGGGACTAGTTGCGCATGCGCCCTCTGTTTGGAAAGATGTTACATTTCCATTGAAAAACCTACTTGATAGAACCATCCATGCATTTTTTTTGCATGACTCTTTGACTAAAAAGCTTCCTTAGCAACCACTGTCTTTCTGTAGTTAAGTGCCACCCCCTTAACTCATTATATCCTAGTGGTAATCTCGGATTATTAATCAGAAATGCGTTCGGCCGTCACTTTGGAAGTAGTGCAAAGTCACTCACCAGGTGAGCGATCGTCATTTGCGCATGGGACGTATCAAAACCCAGATGCGCATACACTGTCGTAATTCAAGATGGCGCTGAAAAAGCAGACGAACGAAAACTGAAAATTTTGCTAAAGCTCACCCTAAGGACTGGATATCCAAGACTAGAAATTGCTTTCTCCTAATGTCGAACGCAATAATTCTTTCAAGCAATTAGGATTATAAAGAAAAACAGCAAATTTAAGCGATGCTCAATTGTCCTTTCTTGTTCGCAAGGGATGGAATAACCTATCTAGGCTTGCCGAGGCAACGCGTTTCAGTAGTTTCGGATGATCGGGGTTGATCAATGCCTCAAGTTAAATTGGTATATAACCAAGTTGCCGAAAAAACATGGGAAGTGGCCTCTGTCGGGCTCCAGGCTCCAGCTACAGTCGACGCTTTAGCTGTAAACATCGCGGAAATTTCTGGAGCCATATTCAACGTCGGGAAAAATGTGTCACCGGGCGAAGCTCGGGTGGAGGTCGTATCAGTTGTGATCTCAATAAGAGATCAAAGAGTTTACACTCGGCTCTCAAGTTATTCTAATACTCTTTCAACTTCGCTTCCTAAAAAGGCCACACATTTGACACGTGATCCGTTCGGCGTCATCACCTTCGACAACCTCATCGTGAGTCGTTTTGGAATGCGAGTTGTTTCCGTTGGATAATACTCCCTTACAATCAGTGGTATATTCAAGATCTTGTTCAGTCTTCCTTGAGAGTGTCGCATACTGCAATTTATCATCAAATGACATGTTATCATACCCTGAGAGTCTATTTGCGATCTCCGCGATTTCCAGCTCTTCCGGACTTGGTGGCTTCTTAGGGATATCCCGAGGGATTGAGGCCAAGAGTTCACATAGGTCGACATCACTCGAATCCATGTCAGTTTCTAGCCAATCATCAGGACTTGAACGCGCATGTCCTCTCTGGTCATTGTCCACAGTGTCAGATTTCTGCCGTCTTCGTTTATTGGTTAATTTGTCCTCGGATTCACTAATGTCCACGTTCTCAAAGGTCACGTGTTTTTGCGACTTTCTTTTCTTTCCAGGAAGACTGGGTCTGAAATCATCTGTATCCTCTTTCGACGAATCGCTGTTAGAAACATCTCTAAGAGAATTAAAAAAAAAAAAGAAAGTTATATACGCAACAAAATATCGCGTTTCAAATTGGTCAGAGACGAATGCGTAAATAGGTTACAGAGTGAACAAGAGGTTATAGACACGGAACACGGAAGTTGCTATGGAAACAAAGCGATGGAGTGATTTCTTTTGATTATATAATAAATAAAAAATTGTATGGACTTGCTTATGCATTTTGTGATTTATGGCCATTCGTGATGTTTTGAAAGTTCCCAAATTGTCCTCACCTATGGCTCGTGCAATTTTGAGAACTACAGAAATGAGCGAGATTGCCGTCGTCAGAGCAAAGAACTTTCAAAAGGAATGGAAAATAATGTGTTACTCCTACATTTGTTAGACATTTATAAGAAATAAATGAAATATATTTGAGACAAAGTAACTGGCATACACATCAACATGTATCGAACATTATTAGTAACACTTTAAGCGGATAAAATGATTGTGCAGAGATGGCGCAGTGATGAGAGCACTCGCCTTCCACCAATGTGGCCCGGGTTCGATTTCCATACTCGGCGTCATATGTGGGTTGAGTTTGTTGGTTCTCTATTCTGCACCGCGAGGTATTCCTCTCTCCTCAAAAACCAAGTTTACAGTGTTCCCAATTAGTGCTCCAGCGCTCGGACGACTAGATACTTAAAGTTCCCTTCCTTTTAAAAGATGACATAGTGCAAGTCATCGAAAGCAGTCTCTACTTAATTCTCTTTGACACGGTGCAATTCTTTTAAGAGATCATCTTCTTGATATAATGATCAGATAAGCCACATTTGGCAATACCAAAGTGTGCTCATACTTAATTACCTCTCGTCGCCTTCCGGTCCAACAGTGTTGCATCTCTTCATCAATATCTTTCTCACATCCAACTCATCCTCCATATTAATAACTTTGCCTTTAATCTTGTCCAGTTCGCTTTCCAGCTTCTGTCTGTACTCCATAAACCCCCAAATCTCGCTCTCAAGCCACGAAGTATCCTCGATATGAGAGAGAAGTTTACCCTTAAGCTGTTGTCGATTTTCTTCAATTTGATTTGGAATTTTAGAAGCACAATGGCAACAGATGATGAGGCCCTTCTCGCATTCCTCCAGCTCATCTTGAAGTTTCTTCCTCTGGGTCACTAGTATTGTTATCTCATCTTCCCTGAGTGCAAGTTCACATGAAAGTCGCGACAGCTTGCTTTCTAAATTATCGTACAGGGTGCAAAGATCGTTTCCTTCGCTTCGACCATCGTTGCTCGTTTTCCTTTCTCGAACTAATTCTTCTTTTAAGCGAGAAAGCAAACTCGATAGCTTCACCCTCTCAGCTCTGCAGAGTCGAGGTAAAACAGAGCCACTCTTGGAAGTGTCTACTAAAAGATTGGCACCAAATTCGTTCGTTTTACCATCCAACTCAGATTTAGCTTCCACATTTTCGTCGCCAGCATGAATTGGAAGTCGGCTTAAAGCGTCCTTTATTGCAAGTATCTTAGCTTTTAAGTCCTCGTGCACGCGTATAATCTCTGCCTTACTTTCCCTAATCGTGCTAACATCTGAAGGATTCAAAAAGCCTTCTTTGTCTGGAAGAAGGCGGAAAGAAAATGCAGATTTCCACGAAAATGTTTCACTGATTTCACTGCTTGCATCACTACTTGATTCTTCGGTCGGAGTCGAAGAGCCATTTATTAGTCCAACTCGAAATGGTTGTAAGCTCGTCTCCTCTAAACCAAGACAAGCCAACATTTTATCGACATATAAGTTCAGATTTCTCTGCAGTGTCAACAGGCCATTGATCAGATCTAGAATTTCCTTCTTCAAGTGATCAACTACAAGACTTGCCTCGCTGACCTTCTTCTCCAACGATCCTTTCTTTTCTCTCAGCTCTGTAAACTCCAACATGCCATGACCGATTTCCTCTCGCATGCAAATCGACTCGTTCTCAAGATCAGCAAGCCTCTTTTCCAAGCTGATTTCGCTTTGTCTTTGAGCACCTATTTCTGACCGAAGTTCACCTGCTTTCTCGGTGCAGAAGGAGGCGTGTGTCCCTTCGGTGGTGGCTTTAGATGACTTAAGATTAACTTCTCGAAGAAGACACTCATTTTCAGAGCGACACGCTTGAAATGCTTTCTCCACAACAGACAAGTTCTCCTCCAACGATTTCATTTCACGCTTGAGAATTTCGTTTTTCTCGGTCACTCTGAGGTTTTCCAGTCTTAGCTTATCGTTTACAACTTGTAGTCCATCGAGTTCATGCGCAATGTCACTATCGTGCATTTGCGACTCTTTGACCATTTCATCATTGCTCGTTTCCTCTAAGAAGGTACTGGAATCAACCGATTTAGCAGGATCTTCGAAATTTATTTCACCAATCAATAACGTTGATTCCGAAGATGCGCTCCAGTCTCCATTGGCGGCTTGTTCAACTTGCATGGCCTTGCTTGTTTCCAATTTGTTCAGTTCCTCCTGCACTATTGCCAGTCTTGCAACAAGTTTCTGCTCTGCTTCAGAGCATGTTGTAATTTTTTTTTTCAATTCGTTTTTGCATTTATTGCTTTCATCGAGCTCGCTTCTCAGCTTACAAACTTCACTGGACAAATCCACAGAATCGTTTCTGAGAGTTAAAATTTCCTCATCTTTCTTAAGCAAATCCCGTTCCAGTTTTAAAATGTTCTCTCTGAAGCATTTTAGTTCTAAGGAGAGGTTCGAGTTTTCCTTCCTCAGCTTTTCTAGTCTATCAGCAGTTCTTCCGGTGGAAGGACGAATAATCTTCTCCTCTTTGCGAATATTCGTTCTCTCTTTTATTCTACAGTTTTCTAACTCTAGCAACTGAACTTTTTCTCGCATGTCGATCTCCGCTTGTTTTGCAGCGAGCACTTTCCGCTGTGAGAGGAGAAGGCGTTCTTCCGCATCCTGAACAAATCCGCTTAATTCCCTGTTACGACATTCCGCGGCTCTCAGTTTGTCCGTTAAAGATTTTATACCATCGCGCATAGCACTTCTTGCACTCGTATCCATTCCTCTCACGGTTGAGTATTGCTGTTCCGCCTCTCGAAGCTTGGACTCCAGCTCAAAGATTTTTTCACCAAGTTGGCGAGTTTGCGTTTGAGCTTTTGTTAACTTCTTTGTCATCTCTTTGCAAAGTTCAGCACGGATCCTTCGTTCGTATTCTTTAACACTCAAAATTTTGACTTCTTGATCTTTAAGTTTGACTTCCAAATTAATAATTTTTTTCTCCAACATTTTCTTCTGGTCTTCAGAGAAGTCTGCCTTGTTTTCTCCGTCATTTTGATCTCTAACTTTTGACTTTTCCTCTTCTAGCTTCAATATTTTTAAGGCCAGTTCTTTGTTTTCGACAATTAAACTCTCTAACTGCTTTGTTATTTTCCTGCTCTCAAGCATTTCCGAACCAGTGTAAGAAGCCAACTTCAACTCACTTTGTTCAAACTTTTCTTCAGCTTGCTTCACTTTTAGCTGTAATTTTGCATTCTGTTCTTCCACATCTTCTGTGCGTTTTCTTTGCTCAAAGAGCTGCCCTCTTAGCATTTTTTCGTTTTGTTTAAGTACACTGATTGTTTTATCCTTTGTTTTAAGTTTATATTCTAGATCTTCCATGCGCGCTGACAGCACGCAAGCTTCAAATTCTCTCTCCTCCATTTTATCCTGTACTTCTACGGCAGTATTTTCCAATCTTGTTTTCCCGCTGAGGCTCAATTTCCTTTCGCTTCGTTCCAATTTGGTTTCATACTCAACAAGTTTTATTGATAATTCACTGTTTTCATTTTCGGATTGTTCGCACCGTTTTCGCAGTTCTTCGTTCTTTTCGTACAGCCGCTTATTCTCGCCTTCAAGTTCTTCCATTGTGTTTTCCAGGTGTGCTGCTAGCTTTTCACGACTGTTAGCACTTTCACTGGAGCTCTCAAGTACCACTCCTTCATCTACCGATGTTAGGCGTACGTCTAGATTTCTTGCTCCCGACAGGGGTGAGGAAGGGCCAAAGTCATCGCTTGACTGACTCGAACAATCACATTGAACTGGTGTCGCACTGCTTAATCCTAAAAGATAAAAACATAAAGAATGCAGCAATGAAAAATAACACTCACAAAAGGACCGTGATCTATGATATCTTAAAAGATGATCAACAAAAAGCATCAAAGCCTATCGAAATGGTAACTGCTTTGCAGAAACCACACAGAGACATTGTTCGTGGCCAAAACATGTTGATGTTTCGTCAGCGGCTCAAATCGCGTGGCTTGAAACGATTGGTGATTCCTGAACAAACGAACAAAATGAGTCTTTCTACATGCGGATGTGAAGCATGTTATGCGAGGTCGTACAATGGCGCAAAACATCGAGAGCAAAAACACAACACCACTGAAAACCGATAAAAATATATAACTGGTAGTGGGTCATGTTGGTGTTGTTATTTTCTGCAAGTCGAGAATTTCTTATCTCGACTTATAACTCGAGATGTCGACATGGATTAGTAAAGTGCGTTCGGCGCCCCACAGTATACCGCTTTGATTTGGGAATGCGGGCATTGCGATATGAGCCCGATGTCGAGGCATGACTGATTCCCAATGTAGTAGTAGTAGTAGTAGTAGTAGTAGTAGTTCTTTACTTAAACTCGGTTAAAAATGTTCAGATCGAGGTGATGTGTCGACCAGCCAGTCCAAGATGGCATCCAAACCTTAAATTCGCATGGCATCAATCACGATTGATACCCGCTAAACATATTATGGACATTCGTAAAAAGACATGATTAGAATGCGTCCTCCTTCGTCGGACCACAAAAATAAATAAATAAATAAATAAATAAATAAATAAATAAAGCTCATTCTTAACAGTGTAGCAAGATCATTGCCACCTGAACTTACGATCTTAAATTGGAACAGAAATACCCCCCCACCCCCCCTAAATCAAGGACGAGGGGCGTGAAGGCCAAAACGGGACATTCTTGGGGGGTGGGTTGGTCACAATTTTCCATTTTTAAATATGTTTAAGATTATAGTATAATGGCCTTCAATTTTGGACATTTCAAATGGAAAATGAAGAGCTCCCCAATTTCAATGATGCAAAAAATGGCGGGCTTGAACTTGCACGCGGATTCATAATTGATTTTGGGGGAGGGGGGTACTAATTTTTCATTTTATTTCGTCCAAAATTGTAGCTTTCTTAATTTTCACATAGTTGAATGGTGCCGGGAGCATCCAAAGTAGATCTTAGAGGGAATTATAGCAAACGAAGAATCCCCGAGTCACAATCTATAAATTCATTTTACTTGAAAAAAGAAAAAAAAATAGGACAAAAAGTACTTTACGGTGTTGGTTCAAATCTTACCATCAACATAAAACACGACAAAACATATTTGAATGACATGACCAACCAAGACGGAAAAATGTTTGATCACCCAACAATTTTAAAATTCAAAACATTTGCAATTTGGACAGGTCTGGTCGTTTATTAGTACCCACTTAACATTTTAAAAGAACTAAACAAACCAACAAACAAATATCATCGAAAGCAAAAAAGGTAACCATAGAAAGGCTTAAAGGGGGCTGAAAGTTTTGCCGAAAGTTTCAGCATAATGGCAATAATTATCCTCTGCTGTATTTAAGCTATATTGAACAGGAAACACACGAAATGCGTACAAATATACCTCGATATTCTGCTCATTTTTATTGGTAATGTTGGTTATTTGTTCAGTTGCTGAACCAATCACATTTTCCACCACACAAGTCACGTAAAACTGTCAGTATATCTCGCAAAACGTTTTTGTTTCCATAAATCCATAACTTCTTGTTTGCAGAACAAGCTGCAAATAATAATAGAGCGAGTTTCAATTGAGTGTAGTAAAACCAAAACCAAAGTAATTACTTTGGCCAATTAAAAAGGACGGAGACAATCCAGTAAACCAATCAAAACGCGAAGAAATTACACGTAGCCGCACAAAGCGCGGGAAAATGTGCACGCGCAAGCCACAATTGGTTTTGGTTTCACTTCTGATTGGTTGAAAAATTTATGCGAGAACTTTGAACCAATCGCTGAGTGAAGTAATGCAAAACCAATGCAATTCGCTTATTACTTTCGACACTTAATTGAAAACTGCTCTAATAATAATAATAATGATGATAATAATAATAATAATAGCTATTAGATAAAAAATGAATAAACACTGAATAAATAAGTAAAAAATTACGGAGTATCGTTACTGGTTTTGGTTTGTATTTTGACTTCTCTTACTCCGCGACAAGCCAAAACATCCAAAAACATATATAAACTTGTTCAGTTACGTCAGTTTATCTGAATAAAGGAAGGAAGGAAGGAAGGAAGGAAGGAAGAAAGGGAGTAGTAAGGATTTTGCTCTAGGCATTTTTTAAATATTTACACAAAAATCACTCCAGGGGCGCCTTCCATTTTACTGGGAAAATGGGAAGAGTATGCTGTTAAAAGGAACACAGGAGAATTTCCTTCAGTCAAAACGGAACGGGACAGGCGTGTTCCTTTTGCACTGAATCGCTTTGCTTTTCTTAAAGGCCCGGTTCAAACGTCCATCTTCACATGTGCCGAGTCTAATGCAAATTCGCATTAGATTCGGAACATGTGAAGTTTGACGTTTGAACCGGGCCTAAGGCAAATGAGAAAAAATTATCGTTTTCGCTCAGTTGCGTTAGATTCTGTACATGTGAATGCGACGTTTAAAACGGGCCTAAGACACTGGGCACTAACGAGGCCTTCCAAGGTTTTGCCGACAAGCGACATCGCTCCAAACTTGCAAACAATTAAATGTAGCGACAACGTTGTTCCAGATATCACACAGCCGACAGAACCTGATAATTCGCGACAGCGAAAATCCATTTTTAATTTTGACAAAGCGACATAGGAAGCAGTCGTGGCTCAGTTGGCTAGTGCGCGGCTTTCGGAGCGAGAGGTCCCCGGTTCGATCCTCGGTGACTTCAACTTTCCTCTGATCCGTATAGCTATAGCTTTAAATACCCGTAAAACGGAGCACTGACAGAGGGAGGGGGGCAAAGGGCGCACCGTCGGCTTCCATTGATACAAGCCTCGTAGCTGAAGAAACTACCGACGTTAAATAAAGTTACTTTACACTTTACATCTTTTCACTGTTATTTCGACAGCGACATGACCGACGAGGCCAGCATGACTCTAAATCTTCTCTTCTGTTGGTGTTACTATATTTCTTGTGCAAACCATTAAGATATATTAAACAAACCGTTATCAACACTTGACACACTTGCTATGCAGCGAGCATCTTATGTTTCTTTTATTTAAAATAAGACATGGGAGAAGTACCAAAGCGAGGCAACTGGTCGACACTGAAACACGAATTAAAAGCCGTGAAGCGTATTGGCAATGAAGGAAAATACAGCAAGTTTGAGCCTTTATAGCTTTAGCGATTTCTGTGATTTATGTTTACACTCTAGCCACTCTAGTGGTCGATCTTTTATTGAAAAGAAGCGGAAGTTTTACGGGCGCTTACGCTTTAAATTAAACAAAATTTACAGGACGAAAAAATTTAAAGCACGTTTAGCGAACATTCGTATTCTAGCGGAAAAGCGACAGCGACAATTGTGTTGCAGCAAAAAAACGACAGCGACATTTATCTCTAGCCAAATAGGCGACAGGTGGGCTGGAAAATGAGCGACAAAGCGACATCAGAGCCCCCTTTGGAAGGCCTCACTAACGATTTACAATAACAAACATGGCTTTCCGGATTTCCTTTAATTCATCAAGGAGCATGGCACGGGGGACGTAGTAGATGATGCAGGATTTTCCGATCATTTCAGCAAAAACGAGAATTTTAAGAAGAATACCTCTTTCTGTTTTCCCCGACAAGTCCGTTCCATTTGATTTACCACAAGAGCAACCGGGTTTTCCATACAAATGGAAAGCGCCCCGGGAGAATACTTACACCCTATCTCCTTTAGGAGAAAAAAAAACGAAACACTTGAGGAAACGAGGAAATTAAAATGTGGTGGAAAATAGAGATACCTGTATAATCGAACGTCTGCACGTCAAGAGTTTTGATCCGGGATTCCATATCAGCTTTGTCCAATAGCAAGAGGCAGTTTAAGAGGGCCTTATCCATAAGCACGTGACATAATGACTGCTCTAATTTAAGTGGGTCGATCTCCTCTGTAGTCTCAACGCCTATGAAGAAAACAACGAGAGAAAACCTTTCATTATTAATTGTAAATGTACTTACCAGCTGCCGCATAAACTGGGTTCGACGGTATATCACGTGCAAATCACTACAGAAGGACTTTGACTAATCAATCATTCGCTGCCCTAGGTGGCAGAGGCTTTTCTCACGTAGTTTTCTTTTTTCCGGTGATGATGGTACCCGGCGTTCGCGAAGAAAAATGACTTTAAAGAAAACTATTTTTTTTCACGAAAAGAACGATGAAAGGCGAGTTGGCCCCGTTGCGGTGGATAACGACAGACTTCACTGTCAAAGTTTAATTTATAGCTAGAAATCCCAAGAAACGCCAAGAAATCCCAAGAAACCTTCTTCATGTACTGAAATATGGCCCCAAACAAGGAACAGAAAAATCTCTGACCCCCCGATTTGATCCGCATTACAATACTTTAAAAAATCTGATATACTTTATCACTATAATAACCGCGGTCTGCTCCCCTATGGCCTTGTACCTCATCAGCTGAAACATTTGTGATCTTATCCAACGTAGTAGCTACAATCCCTGCTCCCCTCAGACCTTCTCCCTCTTTCCTAATACGGGCCCATTTTCATGACTAGTGCCAACACCAAGACTGATTTCCCGGGATTTCTAGCACTGCGAATTACACTTTTTAAAATAGCTAATTCAGTCAGTGTTTAGCGACTAACTTTACCCTTTCAATTTACATGCTGCACGTTCTATTGCTTTTCATTAACATTTGCAATACCAGACCCATGGCCTGCTCCTGTCTGGCCTTGTAACGCTGCCGATCTGATCCGAATGTTCAATACCCATCCAGGTCAGAGATTTTTTCCCTCCATGTCGACCCATTTCCACACTAAACCTTAGTAACGCTCAGATGAACTTTCTCAGATTCTAATTTGTTCAATTAGTGGTCAACTTGTATCACACATTGATAGTCATTGGCCATTCTCAAAGGAGATTACAGACTCATAAATCATTCCTCCAAAACAAGTTAATGAAGAACGTTCATTATCTAAGCAGAAAATAACCAACCAAAAAGGTGTTTCTATATGGAAAGCCATAACTTTCTTAAGTATTCTTTACTCTCTTAGTCTTGAAAATTTGTATTGTGGTGTGATTTTGTCATTATGTGACGAGGTTTGATGGTTACGTGTTGTGTTTCCGTCATGATCTGTTGAGGTCTTCCGTTGACGTGCTGTGTTAACTTTACATTTTAATGATGTGGTGAGGTTCTTTTATGACGTCGAGTTTCTTCCTATTGTTGATTATAAACACAGCACGTCAAAAAAAGACCTCAACACAACACGCAACCAGCAAAACTCGTCACATAATGACAGAACCTCACCACAAAAAAACAAAACCATATCACATAATAATGTTGTCAAAGTACACTATGACAAGATTCCAAAACATCAAGAGAAAACTTCAAGAACCAAAAGAATAAAGATTACATCAGAACGTTATGGTTTTCCATACGTTTCTTTGATCGTGGTGAAGTTAGAGACAAGTTTGAGGACACTATTCAAACCGAAGAGAAAAAAGAAAATCCCAGATTTTCATTAACTTAAATTGGCAAATTACTGGGAATGATTCCCATACATGGCGCTTACCCCATTTTTGTTACCCACAATTACCCGTAAACAAAGCATATGACAGCCCTCGGGTATGCAATATGCTAACATACCTGAACATGAGGTCTGAGTTTCCACAAGGTGCTTTAGAAGCTCATACAGTCGCTTTTTGTACTCTTGTAGACCTAAAAACGATCACGAAGTTTAAGGTGTGATTTTGACAGGGAAAATAGATTTGAAAAGCACAGCTTCCACTCGTTAGGGAAGACTTATATCCCTTACTTGAGATACGAGATTATATATTAGTGAACTTTTTGCAATATTAAAACTTACTTTACAAGTACTTTTTTGAGCGGTTTTCTTAAGTAAAGCAGTCACATACCAATAAGACGCGCAGCTGACGGAAAATAAACGGTAACCTTTACAACAGGAACATCAGAATGGTCTCTTGTTGACATGGTTCTTTCAAAGACTTGAAACAATTCACTTTTTCGTCGATTAGAATCTTGAAAGGATTTTCCGTTCTTTCAGTCAAATATGGTTTGTATACAATGATGCAACAAACATGCCACACAGCGAATGCCAGACAGCGACTGTGTCAGTTTGTTTCGCATTCAGACAGGATGATAAACACGAATTAGTCCGCATGAGGTCGAAGAATGATGTCCTAATCGTTACATTCAGTTTATGGTCACTGGTTTTCCACCCTGCGCCAAGCCGAGTTTTTCATTTTATCGGATCTTCTGGGTTTTTGCCTCTTTCAGAAAGCTAGCACTGGAATTAATTTTACGTTGCGTCCACGAAGTATTGATACAGTTTGACGTCATTTCTGGTGTAACAAGATAAGCTGAAATTCTCAAACTTATGCCAAACTTGTCAAAGCTGATATGAGTATCATTGTTATTATGACGGTACAAGCGAAGATAAATCAACAATCATAAAAAGGGGAATTAATTCGATAAGATAAAAGATGTCATTGTTGAACTCTTTTACATTTTTGCTTTATGATTTGTTGACACTGGTTGAGATCACACTTGGATTTTTTACTGTGTTAAAAGGAGTTAATTATGGTAACAAGGCAAGATGTCGGCTAAATAAACAAAGTTTAGATAAAGGCGCGATAAACCAGATCGATTCAGGAAGTCTCACTTTTGTACACTTGCTATCATCCTACCGCCTTTCCCAACGCGACATACGAGATGTGCATTCAAAGGGGTGACTTTCTTTTACCATGGCGTGACCTCAACCCTAGTTCTCCTTCCAAAGCAGAAAGACTACGGCTCATGTACAGCGTAAGGTTTCAAAGATGCTGAATAATGATTTGAATGGAACGTATGCGTATTCACCATTTACTGCGATAGAAACTTTCCAAAGCGTGGTAGGAATGACGAAACCTAAGGTTGCATGACAGGCACCGTTTTACGTCATAGGCGGTCAACTGCTCTAGATACATTTAAGATTCCAATAATTCCCACAAATAAACTTCAGGTAGGTCTTCGGCTACATCATTTTGAAGCGCCGTGTTTCTGCTAGTTTGGCTAGGTGAGTGATTGGCCACCAAGAACGCCGCCAAAAAGGTCTAAATAAAGCGCCACAAAGAACTGCGCAAAACCTTAATGAACCGCTCGCCTGGCTGTTCATTCAAGGAAGAGATGGAAGATAGAACTAACCTTTTTCGCTCTCGTCGAACTTTGCGTCCAATAATCGGGAAAGAAAGCCCAGTGAGGCCGAGTCTGTGGTTCGCTTCAATCTGCAAAGCGTTTCTCTGACGCGAAATAGTTTGCGCTCGTACGACGATTCAGCTTTGGAAACGCCACCCAGCAGCTCGCCATGTCCTGGTTGGAGATAAAGAAAACACGAGATCGGAAAGACATGTTTGCAGTACAACTGATAAATCGGTTACGTACAACATCACTTGCGCTGGCTGAACTCGTCGAGAATTTGAGCTATGTTGTAGAACTTGGCACGACAATTTCTTGAGTGGTTATTGGCTTTTGTTTAGAGTACAAAACCACGAGAACTTTCTTTAATTAGCATCTTTTATCACATTTTTCTCTTTTATACGTGAACACAAAAATAAACAAGTAACCTACAACAGGTGGGGCTAAACTGAAATCAGCGGGTGACCTTGTTTCCCACAAAAAGCTCTCTGTTAAGACAAATTGGGATTTATGAACTATTGGCCAAAATGAAATTTCACCTTTCTTTGCCTTTAACACTGGAAACGCGCATATTTAAAGGCTTTCTGTTTCGATTTACGAACATTTTATAAATTAGAAGCATCATTAAGTTCATGAGCGAGATGTCACGCGCGAGTAAGACTCCAATACTGGGCCTCACGCTTGGCAAGTGCGGTTAATAAGCGGAAGTCTTCTCTGATTCGTGAAATACCGGAAAACTGACCGCTCCATATGCTAAACAAGCCTTAGCAAAGCTTTCTCTTAAAATATCTAATTTCTGAATTTCGGAAAAAAATTAAAGCAACGCGGAGATTACTTCAGTTCGAAAAGCTCTACAGAAATCGACATCTCTCGGCAGTGGAAATACGTAAAATTCCGAAAATAAGCCCCGGGGCTTATATTCTTTGAAGGCCCTTTTCGAGGGGCTTATTTTTGGAAGGGCTTATATACGGAGGGGCTTATCTACGTTTCCAAATCGATTGGGCTAGCCCTATAGTTGGAAGTAAATTCACTGTTTTTGCTTTGTTTTACTTTGTATTTGAGGGCAATTTTCCAGGTACAAGCTCCCGGGGGGCGTACATTTGGTGGGGCTTATACATGGAGTGGCGTATTTTCGGAATTTTACGGTATAGTGTTTGTTCGCATCTGCAAAACAAGCACTTCAAACCGGGTTTTTCAGAGAAGACGCTCAGTTCGGCCTTACATTAATTAGAAATAGAAGTACTTTGGATTGGCAGCGGACACGCATTCAAAATGACGCGCCATTTGATGTCCAAGTTGTTGCACTCCGCCTGATAACTTTTGATCACGGATAAAGTTTCAGACGCTATGAACTTATTAGTTGACTCCATTCCTATCCTTTATTGATTTTTTTTGTCACGCAAGTCGCATTAAGGTAATTGCGCACAATGGTTGATTTAACGTACTACATCGATCAACCTTAGAAGAACAACAAAATCGCGAGCCTTTTACATGACGGAAAAAACTCAGTGAAAATTTACTCGCTCGTCTCGCGGGCTCAATTCTCGATGGCTTGACAACTCGAAAACCAGGAACATCTAACAGCAACGACCAAAGGCTATAAAAAACCTACCTTTTTTCGAAATTAAAATAACATGACGTCATTAACATATTTGTTTGGCGCGAAAACTACTTCGAATTCACGTAGATTACATTGACAGCTTTCCATAGAACGTGATACTATCAAGGAACACTGTTGTCAGTTTTTATAAAGGGTGTTTTTCTGCTTTTTGGTATAGTCTTTTGAATCCGCATAAAGCTTGTTATGATCAGGGATTAAGACCAGTTGGACAGAGAAAATAACACTTTAAAATCTAATCCACTTTGTGTTTGTCAGTTAAGTTGTTTATTTTAATCGTATGAATCTCCTCCGTAAGTCATAAAGAAAACAGCCACCCTACTGAGACAATTTAAGCTTAAACTTTTATACACTATTAACCCTTTGATTACTATCTGGCAAAAATATGTCCAGCTTTATCTACGGTCCCATCTACCCCTTGTGACGTCATCACTTTTAACGGTCAGGAACAGCTTTGTCCACTAACTTGTGCAGGGAGAAGAGATCTTTCAAACTATACCAGAATGAGCACAATTCAGTCAAGGAAACTGGAGAAACGGCCAAAAAAACCATGTAAACTGACCTGAAAATCTCCATGAAAAGCTTGCTCCATTACCCACCTACCTTTCTGAGCACCTAATTCTAAGATGATTAAAAGGTTTCTCAGAAACTCTTCCCACCAAAATAAAGCCTACCAAATGCCCAGCAAGTTCAAAAAAAAAAAAAAAAAATGAGGCAAAGAAAGCGAAAAGAGAGGGAAGGAGAGAAAGCGAAAAGTGAAAGTCGAAAGTGTTGTGCTACTTTTAAACCCAAAAACTGTCGAAATTTTGTTTTCTGTGCATGCCCGAACTTTGCAAGCGCTTATTTTGCACCTGGCTGAAAAGGCCGCCGAGTGTACAACCTGGAAACGGGTTTGTAGCGAGATTTAGCTCTTAAACAGCACGAAAAGGACCAAAAAACCCCTCAAATAGCTTCAAAACGTGTTTTTCGGCCAAATCTCTAGTAGCCAAAGGCTTAAGCCGAGAAATTGATCATTCCACAGCAACCAATCGTCAAAGTGTAGGCAGTGTGAAGCTAGAGAGTAGTTGTAAGAAACAGAACTTCAGCTATTTATAACAAGACATCAGTGAAATGCGTTCGACTGATGCTTTCTTTACTGAAAACAAAGTTGTAGTCTCATTTTTTTTCTGGGAAATTTCATCTGAGCAGCCTTGATATCGAGTTATCGACATTGATTATGTGCAAGATTAGGTCTCAGTAAAGCAAGCTTACTGGCCGATGGGAAAAGTGATGCATAAATATTTCAAGGACTCACTGCAGGGGGGATAACGAAGAATTATGATTCAGATCAACAGCATTTACGTGAACGCAGATTTCGAAGAGTAGCTCTTGTTTACTGGCCTATGAGAGAACCATGCTGGGTGGATTGTCTAAGATGCAATCACACGACACCGGTTATTTATTTATCTCATGGTTTTCTAGACAAGCGCTCTCAAACAAGATTAGAAGGGCATGCGATACCGGAAAACTGAAAACCATCGTCTACCCTATTTTAAGGTGTGGATCGGAACAATGTTGCCTGTTACAGAATCAGCGATCGGACACTCACTGGGCGATTACTGCAGAGACAGGTTATGTAACACGCTTGATGCCCTAAATGGAGGAATTAATAGGATGTAATCCTCTCTCCCTTACCTTGAGCCAATAATCTGCTAGGTCTTTCAGTCTTTACTTCAGAGTCAAGCTTTTTCAGCGCTAGATTTCTGCCACTGTCCTCCTCAGAAAGACTGCTCTTAGCGAAGAAATATTCTGTTAACTGGCGAGAAAAATGAAGGCAATCGACATTGTACCAAACGAGGCCATAATGTACGAAGCTAAGGAAACACCAGACTGTCGGAAAGGAGAAATATACGAGCTCATGCAGAGAGAAGACGGCAGAAAATCGTGGAACCTCTGCAGTCAGCTATGAAAATAACTAGTTTTCTACTGGGGAGAAAGTAAAGAATTTCCATGGATTTTAGTTCAAGCGATCAGGCAAATCGCAAAATCTCTTAGATTGCGATCTTGCAGAATCAGTGAATAAGGCAGCGTTTACACGAACGCGGTTTCACATCGACACGGTTTCATGACTTCGAAACCGCGTCAAAATCGATGCGGTTTGGAAGTGTTTACACGGAACCGTTTTCGTATAAGTCAGCGCTGCACTACGCGCTACATTCACTATTTTGAATTGAACAATGCAAATTTCGCGCCAAAACAGCAACCATAGTCAAATTGATGCTCGCGGTTTCGCTGTTTACACGACAGATGAAACCGCAAAACGCTCCACTTTTGGGTTCAAATCGATGCGGTTACAAATGAAGTTACAAATGAAACCTCAGTTCGATCCTACAAGCAAGGTATTGAAGTGTGATAAACTTACCTCCAAGAGTGTCTCCGCGCTATGTAAAAGTAAATCTTTATCTGTGAGGTTGTACAGTTTACTGCTGGTTAAACCCTCTGCTAGTCCAGTATCACCGATTCTTAGCAAATCCTCCAGACCGTAAAACAGCTCCATAGAGACCAGCTCAGCAAGTAACACCGCCTTGGTCTGATTTTTGAGCGCTACCTCCTCCAACGTCACAGGAAAATGAGTTTTCTCTGTGGTCTCACGAGAGCTCGAAATTACCTGTGATGGAAAAAAAAAAGAGTCAAACACTCGCAGTTAGGAGACAAACGTCTTGAAATTTCACACAAAAATACGTTAGAATCAAGTCTGGAAACAGCAAGGAACCGACGGAGAGCTACGCTATTAGTTGTTAACCTGTCACAAGGCCCAATCAGTTTAAACTTCGTTTTTATGTCCCTAAATGTTTTCTTACTCCACAACGCAAGAATACTTAAGCATGATCGCAAATTTAAACCTTTGCCGGCGTTTCTAATTCCAAGGGTAAGAATTTGAGTAGGATATGGCTGCAACGGAACAGCTCATAAAAAAAACATTGCAAAATGCACCTAAGATGCTTATATCTTTTCAAGCAGTGGCCTCCTGGACAGCTGTTCTCGTGCAAACGTGAAACGATGTTAACTTATCAGTGTGTAGTTAGATCAAGAGGGTGCTTAGACTAAAGACGAACTTGTTAAAGGATTAACCTCTGACACTCAAGTCATTACTCGATCTAGCACGAAACTGCTGAGAAGGTATCGTTCTGAAAAAAAAAAAAAAAACATGATTCTATCTTCTACCAGTCCATAGTGAGGCACACTCAGCGAAGATAAAAAAGTGACAAGGCTATTAGATAAGACTGCACTAGCTACATAGCTGTTAAACTGTGCTTCATGCATCTAGAAAGATTTACAGTAGACGATTATCGAAAATGAATTCACCGGAAGGAGGATTCCCCAAGAACTCCTTACTGTTTGGATTCATCTAAGACTTAAAAGCACAGTTTAAGTTTCTTCCAGAAAAGTATTTTTCTTAAAACGTAATCGTTGTTAAAATGAGAAAAAAAAAATAAAGGTCGAATATCATAATCTCAAACGTTTGCCAATTTTGCTAATTTCCTATCCGAGTACAGTATCAGGCTAGCCAGTTGAGACAAGTCACGTGCCTCTAATTTAAATTATCAGGTGATGACATCAGCAGACACAAGTGAACAGATCTCGATGCAAAGGAATTTAATTCAGCTGGCACCATTTACTAGAAATCGAATGCAAGGTCATTCGATTTAGTCTTGACAAAATGTAGCACAAAATTTTGTGCTAACCCCAAAAGGGCTAGCACACGTCCGCACGCTCGAAACGTCTGCTCATAACTCTTTTACAATACTTCAATCCTTGGTAAGTAAAGTAAAGGCACTTTATTTGACGTCGGTACTTCCTTCAGTTTCGAAACTGGTATCAACGGAAGCTGACGGTGCGCCCTTTACCCTCTCCTTCTGTCAGTGCTCCCTTTTACGGGTATTTAAAGCTATAGATACAAGGATCAGAGGAAAGTCGAAACAGACGTTTAAGTCAACGAGAATCGAACCGGGGACCTCTTGCTCCGAAAGCCGCGCACTAGCCAACTGAACCACGGCTGCTCCTCGCGAAATTTCTCGCGATTCAATCTCAACCAACGAAGCACCACCGTTTCTTTAGAGAATATCCCCTTCATTTGCGGGTAACTCTTTTTATTATTTTATATCACCATTCCTTCAGTAGATATAAATGTACCAGCAGTCAGAGCTGATACAACTTACTCTACGATGAGAATCGTGCCATTTCTGTTTTACCAAAAGATTTACGGTCCTATGTTGTGTTTTTGTAACCGATGTTCACGTCGCCTGAAAATCGACAGCTCCAATTGCTGACAGGTCTGAGTGCAATGTTTTCACAGCCTCAATGAACATTTACTTTTCATTATGCGTGTTCTTATCTCTCTAAGAATGCAAAATACGCAAACTCAAGTTGCCGGCGCATTGTCAACCTCTTACCTGCTTCTCCGTTTCATGTTTTGACTGCGAGTCTCTTTCGGCTTCCAGTGCCATGATATAACTTTCGTATTCGGACTTTTGTCTTCTCCACTCTCGTTCTGATGAAGAAGAAAAAAAGGATACAATCAGTTCACTTTTCAAGTATTACGGCAATAACTAACCTTAAAAGAATCTTGAAAATGCCTTTGGCTTAATTCTTCTGTAATTTGTCTCGATCTATCACTACAGCAACGGCTGATTCACTTTTTAATTGAATCTTTTCGGGCAAAGTGAATCCATACCTTTAATCGTGAAATCTGGAGACCTGCATCTATCTCTTGAAGAGAGGTGTCGAATAAAAGCTAAACAGAATGTTAAAACACTTAAGTTGTCTGTATCTTTAACACCAAACTAAGGACCAATTGTCAGTTCCTCAAAACTCAACAAAGAGGTGAAGAGGGACATCGCGGATATGTTTTGACATGAAACAATTCCAAATACGCGAAACGTTGTCAAAGCCAAAAAGGAGGACATCGCTGATGCGAGGTTTTGCGAAGTTTTGGACAACCCAACGCTTGTAAGTGAGGCATTACAAAAAATAACATGATTATTGTTTTCAAAGAAACCAAGTAAAGCTAATGGCTCAGGGCACTCATTTATCAACCAACGCGTCTAGGAAATATCAAATTCTGTCGGCGGCGGTTTCCTCAAATTCCGTCAACATTATCGACATCACACCGTTACTATTGTCACCACCAAGCGCTAGAAAGAAGGAAATATAAGAAGAAAACGTAAGCGTGGTCCAGCAGTATTATGACAGTGGTCTCTTCGATATCATTTCTCGCGTGCTCCTGTTGCTAAGCACACGAAAGGATCGAGGAAGGTCAAGTGCTACCCAAAAATAGCGTAGCGTTATTGGTGATGAGTGATAACTGATCTTTTAGCTTGATTTAAGGGGAAAACAACAAGGTCATCTGGCGGAGAAGAATGAACAATTACACCCGCCAGAGAAGTTGGTTGCAAAAGGATCACCTTCCGGCTTTTGTAACTATTTGTCCTAAAAGGCTACACTATTTCACACGATTTCTCTTCAAGGCCCTAGACTTGATGATAAATCTATTGTAGAGTGGCATTGCCAGGACCACCTGTTTTCCGGTTTAAGATTGGAAGTTCATCGTGATAAACGGTGTCAGTTAAGATTTTTGTGTCGAAAAAAAGACGCTGGCAACAGTAACGACATGACTGGCACTGATCGGCATTACACGTCGAAACTATTTGAATCGACGTCGGGAGTGCTACTCATATTTGTTTTAAGTTATCTTGAAAACAAAGGCAGGGATTAAGACATACTTGTTGTTGGTGATTAAACAGCTTGTAGCTTTGTTTGCATGGTAAGCGTGAGATTTGACCTTGAAACTGGGGCACAAGACGTCTCTTGCACCGTTGTTGTAAGAGTGCATTTGAGCAATTCCATACGGGAAAATTCTGGCCATTCCACCCCCACCCTCCCGCCGAAAATGAGGAAGAAAAGAGAAAGTACGCATGTTTTTGTTGATTCTATACCCCGCCCGGCTCAATTCCGAAACGAAGCCCTCTACAGCCCGCAGGTAAGTAGCGGTTTTACAGGGTACCCATGAGAATATCCCATTTGAGGATCTATTGATAAGTGGAACTTCTACGGATTAAAACCGAATTACTCGCCAAATCGAACAACATGCGCAGCGCCCTCAGCGGCAGCCTAGCCTTGCGAAGTCTAAATCTATTGTCTCTTAGCGTTCCATACCTTTCGCCACGTGTGCCAAAGTTTCTTTCTTCCTATTAGCATCACGTTTACTTTCCTGAAACTTACTTCGAGGAACACTTTCATTTCTCTGAAGACGAAATGGAGCGGAATGAAAAAGGATTGGCAGTGACTCTTTACGCTCCATAAGCTGCATGCGCGTATCTTTGGCAATAGCTTCTAACAGCATGAAACATGTGCTTCACAGTGAATAAACCCCAAAAATGCATATAGATAAGCTAAGCCGTTAATGGTTTTGAGCAAAGAAATTCGCAATCTACAAAATCCGATTCAGGCACCTTATACTTTCAGATAAAAAGGTTCCAACAGCAGAAGTTTCTGCTTTAAAGTGATTCAGCAATTTGTTCTCTGAGGAGTAAAAGCTAATGAATGTGAGCTCAACAACTGTTTTGTAGTAAGTTTTTACAAATTTGCGAAAAGCTATTAAATCCCACCGAGATTTAAGCGGACGTACTCAAAACACACTTCCCAATTGGATCAAGGCTTTGTTCCGTGATCCACACAAGATGATAAGTCCCGGGATAAGTCATAAGAGGATTTTACCGGTTTCCGCCGAGCAAGAAGTTGAGATGTCTTCTGTTGACTCGAGAGATAATTTGCGTGAAGCTCAGGCTACAGTAATAGGTAAGGTATGAGTTTGTGAGAGCATAAACAACATTTGACTTATTTCATAAACTGAGAAAGGGAAGAGGAAGTACTTTGTCATCATTGTGTGATTTGTGTCAAAGTCACGCTTGTACTTTAGCCACTCTGATTGTATCAACTGAAAATTCCGGCCTCGAGACCCAATGAGGAACCATTCTCCATCCACCGTTTGACACCGTCTTATTTGTTGTAGGTGTTTCGCCTCGCGCTTGACTTATTGCCGGCATATTTTGGTTTTGTAGCTTTTTTGAGAATTGAGTGGCCGGCTGTTTTCAGGGGCCAACGTTTACGGTCCCATTTTGATAAGATTTCAGAACATCCGGTTGAGAGCGTCAGAAAGACTGAGCCAGGCTTATCTCAAATGGAATTTGAATTATATGTTTCAATATGCAATTGTCTTACTTGATTTCATAGTACGCGGAACTAGATCAAGGCATATATACTTTAATAAGCGATCAGCTAAACTGCAGAATACCCGGCCGATGGTTAATTTTTTGAACGATATTGACCATTATCTCTCCTTCAGGGTTAAATTCTAGAAAACCAATCTTTTCTTTTTTTTGACTAAGATTACGAAAAACTCTTAGCATAGAAAAAAAAATTCACGAAAAGAATATGCCACATAAAATTTGAATCTCAAAGGTGTGTTACTGGCACATTGCGTTTGAAACTTTTTGCGGTTGAAAATCTCAAATGTAATCTCTGAAAAGTCGAGTGGGTTTCTCTGAACAACCTCAAAGTATGGAATAATCCAGTATTCTGTAGAGAAGCCAGGAGGAATTACGTGCTCTTTTAAGCAAAGGAACAAAATCCAATAAAGCAAGTTGCATACAGATAGCTATTTAAGGAAATGCCGGAACCTTTTCCATTTCCTTAAAAAGAATCTCGAAATTGAGGCGGTGACCAACATATATCCGCTGGGTTGTATCGGAAGGGGTTCTGTTGAAAGTAAATTCATAATTTGTAACATTAGTAAGAAATTTGTTACGATTTTTTGATTGGCACAAATAACTGGCACCACGTTTTCAACCAATACGAACTCGAGCAAAGTCAGTGCGTGCACGCGTCGTTTTTCCCGAGCTTTCATCTGCTTTGCAGTATTATTGACTTCTCCGGTTAGGATTGGCCAGCAGTCATAACTTATGTTTTGGTTTTAAACGTGTTCTCAACGGCTCATCGATTGCAAAGAGACTTTGGCCCCGTGACTCAAAGTGTTTGAAGCGATTGTCGTGGCAAAATCAACAGCTGCATGTATTCCTTTTTCACCTAAGTTCCGGAATCGCGTAAAATCACAACAACAACAACAACAACAACAACAACAAACAACAACAACAACGCATGTCGTTTTAGATCACAGACCCGGCCATTTTGCTTGTACTGAGTTGCAGTTGGTAATTTAGTTTAGAATTCTCAACCTAACTCAGTGTAGACGAGACCTTATTGGGTTTTAGATCTACTGACGCTTTTTAAGTCTATGAAAGAATTTATTTCTTCAAAGCATACGTACACATCATTAATGTTTTTCACTGGCGCAGAAAAAATAGCATGGCTTAACCTTGGTGAAGATGTCTATAACGAATATTAATAATTAATGTCTAAGTTAGGGCACTCGTGAATTGTCAAGAATATAAAGTAGTTAACTGATAATCTTTTACAATACGCCCTTCAAAGCTGATTAAATATGCCATGTATTTGGTAGAATTCGTAAAACAACACCCATTCGCTTAAGATTATTCGTGAATACTAACTGAATCCTCCTTAAGCTACTTAGAGTTTCACGAACAGATCTCTCAATCAGTAACGGAAACCGAAATTTGATTATCTCTCGCTAAATGCCATTTAACTGTCTAGCACTGCAAGTATTATTTTCGAAACGAAAGTATTCTCGTGAAAGAACCAAGTATTCTCTTTGAAAGCTTTTTAAAAGTTACTTATTTGAACATAGTTTGCATCATACGTTCTCTTTGTGTGGAATATATGAATAAAGAAAGCGCGAGTGGAACTAGGGCTTAGATAAGGCCGGTTGATCATTACAGAATCTCCTATAATTCTTGATGAAAACTTGGGTTCATGAAATATAGGTGACAGGGAGAGACTGTTGGTGACAGTAGCCCGGTTTACATCAAACGTGTATTTGTGTGCTTAGCTGCCTGGCCCTTGAATCAAACGAGGGTGGAGTTGACGTGTCTTTTTTCATATGGATGTTTTTCTGATTCGATTCTGATACAAACTACTCCGCCAAAGCTGAACGTTATTTTGCTAAAGAAAGCGTTACACTTAGTGGTCAGTAGATTAACTAAGGCAAATCAAATCTCTACGTGGATGAGTGAGCAAAGTACAACCGAGGGCCGCGTTTTCTAAGCAGTAGACATGGTACATTACAATGAATCATATATGACATACCAACAAAGTTTTGATTCGAGAGGGACCGGAAGTGCTCAAATTGCACAAGTTAAAATTTGAGAATGAAAATAACGAAGCAATTGCCAGTTTAGCCGTGAAAAGGTAACCGCTGTTCAGCCATACCCGTAAATGATTAAAGGCGCTCGAATATGTTGTAATTAGAGCTGAAAAATGAATCGTCGGAAATGTGTAAAATGCAATCCTATGTGTATATCGGCTTTCACCGCTTCCCTTGTAAATTTAAGGCTCCTCGATCGTCTAGTTTCACGAGGCAAGTTGCAATAAATCGAAGAAAGGGAACTTAAATGAACTTGTAACTATGGGCAAATATAAAAAAGAATGGTTGTGTAATTCATTGAAACAAGAGTAATTAGAAGGGTAGTGACGTCTTATAATGTGAGAGAAAATTTGTTTTAATTAACGAAATCAAAGCAGCATGTCATGCAGGTATGCGGGTCAAACCACCTATGAAGATATATTGAATGCCACTTGTTTTTTGTAGTGTACTATTTACCATAGTAAAGTGGGGTCTAATCATGAAACCTCAACCTCAAAATAATTCCTATGAAGGATATAGCGAAAACGTTGACCGGCACAAAAAGATACTGCTGCGGGCAAAAGGGCGAGTGTTTCAAACGCTACTGAAAGTACAAAGGGAAGCTCAGATATTTGGTCACGCATAGGAAACGGAGTATCGACAATAGTATTTTTAATGAAAGCAAGCTTAGATTGAAATACCTCCCAAAAGATTTAAGGCCGATAGAGGTGGCATTTAGCTAGAAGTGCGTGTTGTTTGCCACAATTGCAAAATCACTGAAGCAATGCTTGATTGATTGCAGGCGAAGTATTAAAGAAGCACTTAGAAATGTACAGTATAGTGTTTAATTTAGTCCAGCTCTCTGCATGGGTGCCGAGTATTGTTTACATAAAATACTATTAAGCACTATCTTGTTTTATGTTTTTCTTCACGCAGTATGAATAATAGAAAGGAAGCGCGACTATTAGGCTTCTTCCCTTGCCGAAAACCACAACAGTCTTAAATCTGATTAAAGGTGCTGCCAAAGGTTCTTCCAAAAGTGTTACTAAACATGTTTTAAAGCCATAAATGGCCATAAAAAGCCCAAATGCTCAACTGGTGAAGTATTCTGTCGCATTATCAAATTTAAGGCCATGATTTTTTGATAA